>NW_028253419.1:0-139248 GCF_964263255.1 Lissotriton vulgaris | reverse complement strand
ACACGAAGAATCCAAATATATGTATATAAATATATATATATATATATATATATATATATATATATATATATATATATATATATATATATATATATATATATTCACTGAAAAAAACATAGGTTATAGACCATATATAGTTAGGGATTAGCATTTACAAAACCTTATTTTACTCACACAAAACCATTGAAATTCGCATATATAGTTAGTTGCACTAACTATATATCGCGCACCCGCAATCCACTGCCGATGATGTCACATATTACATCATTCATGACATGGTCAGTGACATCACTGATGACATCACTGATGACATCATCCAGTGACTGCATTTTTCTGTAAAGTTAAAATATGTCTTACATATTGAAGAATAAGTGGACGTATAAGTGTCTTGGATGAAGGATTTAGTAGGTGCATGACTGACTGTATGAGAGAGTGATTAAATGTGTCTCACTGAGTGCATGGGTTAGTGATTAAACTGTCTTAATTTGTTCATAATTATATATGTTGTTCTGTAAACTGCTACATGTGTTGATCAATAGCTATATAAGTAACTATATGGGTTATTGATTGGTTGCCCAAGTATTTGTATGGGAGAGTGAGTGTGTGTGTGTGGGTGGCTGGGAGGTGTGTGACTCTGTGCATATATGTGTGAACAGTTGATTCACTAGATGTATGGGTTCAAAACTGCATGTGGAAACAGCTGTATGGGTGGTTGACTGTGTGCATGAGTGTATTGGTGGGTGAATGTGTATCTCAGTGCTACATGTCAAAGTAAGTACATATGTAAAACACAGTACATGTGAGAGTTGACATATATAAATTACTGTGTATAAGAGCCAATGAATGTGTGAGTGGCTGCATGGATCATTGAAAACTTGTATCAGTGTTTGTATAAGAGAGCAAATATGTGTTAGAATAAGTAAGGTGTGTATAACTGTTTAGTTGAGGAAATGGAGGTGTGATTGATTCTTTGCATGACTGACTAGGTATATGAGTAACTCCATGGATGAGTGACAATCTGTGAGTGTCTGTTTACACTGAGTGTATCTAGGGTTATATTAGAGTCTGAAGAGGTTCATCGTATTATCACATGAATGATGTCATCAGTGATGTTGTCAGTGATGTCATTTGAGTTGTCAACAGTGATGTCATCAGTGATATCACTGACCATGTCATGAATGATGTAATATGTTACATCATCAGCAGTGGATTGCGGGTACGCGATATATAGTTAGTGCAACTAACTATATATCCGAATTTCAATGGTTTTGTGTGAGTAAAATAAGGTTTTGTAAATGCTAATCCCTAACTATATATGGTCTATAACCTATGGTTTTTTCAGTGACTTTTCAAGGTTTTGTAAATGCTAATTCCTAACTATATATGGTCTATAACCTATGGTTTTTTCAGTGAATTTCAATGGTTTTTTTATAGCAAATATCAAAAGCTGTAAAATGTATTCTTCTTTTAAAGGAAAAGTATATTTTATATGTTTTTAATATAATTTTTTTATGCATCTGCCAAACCCTGACCTCTAAATGGGCACTATGACTGGGGTTGGTCTGGAAATGCTTTTAAAGGACACCTTTCATCTTTTGTTGACACTTTTCCCCCAAACTGCCTTGGTATATTCCAATATATGCCAAAGACAGAAATGGAACTGGTCCAACCAATTTGTCCACAATTTGAGAAAGCACGGAAACATGTGAATAAATCTGTTTCTGCTTACATGAGAGACTTTAGAATGGGTTCAATATACAACAATAACTTGCGATACAACATGCAAGACATCTACAGAGGAGAAGGTGTGCACTTCTCAGATGAGGGGAATAGAATATTCCTCCTGAATTTAAGACTGTGCATTTGAACCTACTTGTAGGTACCTAAACGAGCCACAGAACCCAATAGCTCTTTTCAGAGCTACCCTACCTCTGATAATTCAAAATGTTTATCTTTTTCTAACTTTTTTCACTATTTTTCACCAAAGTATGCTCCCCCGTACGCTTACCGGTGCGCGTACCGGACGCTCCCCCCGCAATTTTTTTTTGCCTATATGAGCGTCCTAAGCCCCCCTCAGAAAACCTAGAGGGTCAGGAAGTGTCTACCGTGCCCCCTTCTACCCATTCCGAACATTGTTTGCCCTCCATCTTGTGTCTCAATTCTACTATAACTCAAAATGGAGGACTCCCATAACGCTGCCGGTACGCGTACCGGGGCGCGCACCGGTAAGCGCTCGCTAAAAAAAGTTGGGAAAGTAATTTACAGAAAAACCACTGGAGACACTTTCATCAAATATAGAATAAGCCCTACTACATAGCAGTCCCTACCATTTACCCAAATTTGATAGAATTCCATTGAGACATTTATGCTGTATGCCTGACTAAATATCCTGAGGTAAATTACATGACAAAAACACATATGAAGTGTTAGAATTGACAACCAATTAAAATGTTACTTTCATTTTCTACTAATATTTCATGACATTTGATTTGTTATGTACCTGAATATATATAAAGAAAGAGAGAGAAACACAGCCATTTTGACTACTACTTCCTGAAGTACATTTCAAGAGCATTTTCACTGACATGTTATTTTAAAAATTTGAAAGCAGAACTATGTTATGCACTTTAAATTGATTTAGAAAAAACTTTTTGAGATAGTTATATACTGTCCCTCTATAAGAGTTAGTCATTGAGAAAGGCTTAATTATTTAAATTATTGATTGAGTTAGGCTTCTGTGGTATAATTATGAATTTACTTAGGCTTCATCACAGGCACTTTTTAATAGTTCTACTTCCTGCCTGAAACCATACAGTGCCCAAAGATAACTTCACTGTTAAAAACTCACAAGTACCTGTCTGAACTTAAACCCAACAGTGCCCTATCTCTATTGATATATTTATTTTTTATGAAATTTACAGCAAGAAAATGGAAGCACAACAAAAAGAAAATAATATTTCATTTGAAATTAAGATTGAAAGCATTCCTAAGGAAGGAAATGAAGAAATACACTTTTTGGATGACACTGTAGACCAAGAATTAATTAAATGTGTTGAAGAATGTGCATCATGGAATGAAAAGGAGGACATACCAGATGAATTAATGTTACAAATTCTTTTAGATTTTGAAAAATCAGAACAATAAATTGAAATTTTAAAAGTTAAAATTGTTTGAGACATTATTCTTTTTTATATGAAAATTATGAAATAGTACCCAAAAAGATATAATATAAAGTGAGACTTAAAATATACTGTGCAACTTTTTTGTGTTACATAGTAAGTTTGCTCATACTTACTTCCTTTTTTTAACTATATTATCTCCAATGTGTATTTAACATCTCTTTATCATCTCCTGCCTCCATATTGTTTCTGCTTTCCTGACAGACTATGGTATGAATTCCATATACCACAATAACTTCTGAAACAACATGCAAGATATCTACAAAGGAGATGGTGTATATTTATTTTTAGACTCTGCATCGTTACCTACATGTTGCTACTTAAATAAAAAAACAACAAAAAGAACAATCAATAAACATACAATATTTGAAAAGTCTATCTTTCTTTTTTCCCCATAGTACGCTCCCTGGTCCGTACCGGGCGCTCCCCCCGAAAAAAAAACGATTTTTTTTTTTTGACCCGCGGGGCCCTTTTAAAGCCCCCCCATCAAACCTAGGGGGTCAGGGAGGATCTACTTTGCCCCCTTATGGTCATTTCCCCCTTTGTTTTGGCCACCTCTTGTGTCTCGATCCTACCGAGACACAAGATGGCGGCCGCTCCGGACTGTTTCGAATGTTTACAGACACCCGAGAGCCAATCAGCTTTCCGTGCGCATGTCGCGTGGCACGCCCGGTGCGCTCCCCGGTGCGCGTACCGGGGCGCGCTTACATATATATATATTTTTTTAACCTAAATTACTCAAAATCCACTAGAGCACATATCTTGAGACCTAGCAAAGGCACATCGGACTACCAGTCCCTACAATTTTGCCAAGTTTCATAGAAATCCATTCTGCCGTTCGAGCTAAAAGTGAGTCCAACCGCCCTATGAAAAACTCAATGTTAAAAACACGTTTTGGGACCCCCTTTTTCTCGGCCCCCACTTCAAGAAACCCCCCCAAACTTTCAGGGGACGCTCAGAAACAAAATGTGCCATTTTCCTGAAAATTTCAACGCCAAAGGTATTCAACATAGAATTCTCAGAAATCCCTATTCAAAAAAATCCTAAATATATATACCTACTGGCGACCAGTAGGTAATATATATATATATATATATATATAAATATATATATATATATATATATATACATTCACTGAAAAAACCATAGGTTTGACACCAGTTATAGTTAGCTGGAAATTTTACTGACATAAAACCATTGAAATTCCCACGTTATAGTTAGTTGGACTCACTATAACTTGCGCATGTAATGCACTGCTGATGACATCACATATTGCATCACTCATGACATGGTCAGTGACATCACTCATGACATCACTGACATCGTGACGTTTCGCGTAACCGCGTGATGCATCATATGACGCACTGCGTATGCGCACCTGGGAGCACGCGAGCGCATATGATCGTGCAACGTCCTAATGCGCTTACGCTACGTGCCCCGGGGCGTGCTCCAGGGCGTAGCGTAAGCGCGTCGGGTCATGTGACCTGAAAATAAAACTTTTTATTGGTGCATTTCACTTTTGGTTTCCTAATGATGTAAGGCCAGGTCATGTGACCTAAAAATAACACTTTTCATTGGTTCAGAACAGTTTTCTTTTTCAAATGATGAAAGACCCCACCTTTTTTCCTCATTCTACCTTTGTGCTTTGAGAGAGGACAATATTCCATAAAAACCTAAAGAGCACATCATCTGGCAGTTTTTTTCAATATCCAACGCCAAAAAAAAAGTAAATGCGCCTAAGGCAACCTGCTTAATATGTCATCAGGAGCTGTCAAGGGGGAATCCCAACAAAAAATACTCCTTTGGTAACCATACCATGATCAGACATATGCTACGGAAGCATCCAAATAACTATGCTAGGGCAGAGGTCAGGGAACTGGCCAGAAACCCTGTCCAATCTTCTGCCAGCACCTCCCAAACTAATGTTTCCACCCCATCGGGACCGGAAGTTCGGGAGATGTGCTCCACCATACAACCAAAGTTTTCAAATATTAAAATGGTTTGTATTTTTTGTGGACAAACAATATGCTATGGAGAGCAATGCATCACACTTATTAACCGTGCTTGGGATAACCACAAGTGCCCAAGGAAACATACATTTTTTCCGCTTTTTTTTCTGCTCCTGTTGAGCCCTTTAGAATTCCCAGTTTTTTGTTTCTCCCCTTAAAAAATACCAAAAAAAAATAAAAATGTTCAGAAAAGTCAAAAAAAGTAAAAAATGTTAAAAAAAACCAACAACAAAAAGAATAAAAACAACAGTTCTTTTGAGAACTACCTCTAATGTATAAAAAAGCAACTTTTTTTGAAAACTCTGTCATGCTTTTTTCTCCACGGTACGCTCCCCGGTACGCGTACCAGGGCACATAGCAGTCGCTCCCCCCGCGAAAATCGTTATTTCCCCCTTTGTTTTTGGCCCCTCTTGTGTCTCTATCCTACCGAGACACAAGATGGCGGCCGCTCCGAACTGTTTCGAATGTTTACAGACACCCGAGAGCCAATCAGCTTTCCCTGCGCACCTCGCGCGTCGCGCCCGCTGCGCTCCCAGGTGCGCGTACCGGGGCGCCCTTTTTATTTTATTTATGTATTTATTTAAGTAGCTTATACAGCGCGCAGCTACCCCAGGAGGGGTGTCCCGGCGCTAAAACAGAAACTCAGGAATAAAGGAGAGGAACAGGACGAATGTAGGACTGGAATCATGATCTGGAGAACAGCCACGTTTTTAATTTACTACGGAAGAGGGATTCAGACGGGCAGAACCTGAGGTCAAGTGGGAAGCAGTTCCATAGTTTAGCAGTCATTACGCTAAACCCTCTGCCGCCCATTCTGGATCGTCGAAAGTGTGGTACAATCAAGAGACGTAAATTGTTAGATCTCAATGTTCTGACTGATTGAGATATTACCACTCGCTTTTTCAGGTATCCTGGCCCAAGGCCATTGATAGCACGAAAGGCGAGGGTGAGAATCTTGAATTGAATGCGGCTTGCAATGGGAAGCTAGTGTAGCTCTTTGCAATAAAAAGCAACCGACTGACGGTAGGGGATATTTCAAATCAGTCTAGCTGCCGCATTCTGCACGATCTGAAGACGATCGATCAAATATTGAGGGGCACCGGCGTATAAGCTGTTGGCGTAGTCTAAATGAGATGTGATGAGGGCCTAAGTGATTGTTCTGCGGGCGTCTAAGGGGAGGTAAGGAAAGATCTTTTTAATCATGCGAAGTTTCGCAAAGCAAGCTGAGGTGACATTGTTGATTTGCGCTTTACAAGAAAGTGAATCATCAAACTGAAAACCAAGGTTACGTGCTGATTGAACAGGGGTGGGCGAAGGGTTAGCACTGTGGGCCACCACAGGCTGGGGGATATTGGAGTTTTCTGGTTAAAAAATAAGACCTCTGTCTTATCAGTATTAAGCCTACGGTGGTTGATGGTCATCCAGGTACAGATGTTATCCAAACATTGGCGGAAGTTGGCAAAGGTGAAGTCAGAGTGGTCTCTAAAAGAGAATATCAGCTGATAGATATATATATTTTTTAGAACCTAAATTACTCAAAATCCACTTGAACACTTATCTTGAGACATAGCAAAGGCACATCGGGCTACCAGTCCCTACAATTTTGCCAAGTTTGGTGGAAATCCATTCAGCCGTTCGGGCTAAAAGTGAGTTCGACCGCCCTATGGAAATTAACATAAAGAAAACACGTTTTGGGACCCCTCTTTTGTCTCCCCCACATTTTCAGGGAAGCAGCGGGCCACCTACTTTGAGAAATTCGAGAAGATTCGTCCACCGGCGCCAAAGTTATTCCCAATAGAATGTTGCGGATTTCCTATGGAAAGTAGATCCTAACTATAACTACCTACTGGCGACCGCCAGTAGGTTATATATATATACATATATACAATACATTGCTGAAGCAGAAAAACAATTGGGAGATAAAGCCTGCTATCGCAGATCTAACATTGTGACAATCAAACTGGCCTGGAAAGATATGAATGAAAAACTTATGGCCTGGCGAAGCAGTGGACTATTATCTATGGATGAATTTAAATTCCTTAAAACAGACTTCCCAATAATCCCGACATTTTATCTGCTACCAAAAGTCCACAAGGACCCAGTTAACCCTCCTGGGAGACCCATAATATCTGCGATTGGCAGTGCAACAGAAAATGTATCACGGTATATAGATTTCTTTTTGCAGGAATGGGTAAAGAGTTTGGACTCATATATCAGGGACACAACTGATTTTATTTGTAAATTGTCCCAATTGGAATGGAGAAGTGAGTACCTTTTGATGACATTAGACATTTGCTCCCTGTATACTTCGATTAGGCATTCTGATGGGTTGAAGGCTGCACAATTTTACCTTGACAAGCGCCCCCCACAACATGCAAACCATACTAGAATGCTCATGGGAATGCTGATCACCTGCCTAGAGCAGAATTTCTTCACATTTGATGGCCAGATTTACCAGCAACTAAGGGGTGTGGCCATGGGATCCTGCTTCTCCCCCAGCTTCGCGTGTTTACACATGGGGCTGTGGGAGGAGCAGGTTCTCATGGGGCAGCACAGAAATACGGCCGAGCAACACATTGTTCTCTATCTGAGATACATTGACGATCTCTTCCTCATATGGAGGGGCTCTCAAGATAGTGCAATGGCCTTTATTGATAAGTTAAATGTGAATGAACTGAACTTACAATTCACCTCATCCATCAGTGATGTTTCTGTGAACTTTCTTGATGTTGAGGTATATGTTGAGCACGGACTTATTCAAACCAAACTGCACAGAAAAATAACAGCAGGTAACACCGTGCTGCACGCCTCCAGCAACCACCCCTGCCACCTTATTCGTAGCATCCCCTACGGGGAAATGCTACGCCTCAAGAGAATCTGTAGCACTGAAAGAGAATGCACTCTTGCACAGAACCTTAGCAAGAAACGATTCCTAGAGAGGGGGTACGGCAACAATATTGTTGATGAAGCAATTAAAAAAACTACTAAGTTCACAAGACAGCAAACTCTAGAGCATCATCCAGTCTCTATTACAAAGCAAGGTGAAACACAATGCAGGGCCATTATCACCTACAGTCAGCAGCATGCCGAAATCCGCAGAATATTCACAAGAAATTGGAATCTAATACAGGGGGATCCTGTTATAGGCGGGTTGGTTAAAGGGAGACCTGAAATTACTTTTAGAAAGTCACCCTCACTAGGCAGTGCCCTGGTTAGTAACACTCTTGAGGTCCCAAAGAAATGGTGGGAGAAAATTACAGGTTTTAAGAAATGTCAAACTTGCAAGGCCTGTAAACATGCAATAAATAAAACCCACTATCAAAGTCCTTTTCAGGATAAGCCTACTAAGATAAAACAAAAGTTAGGGTGCAAAACTGAATTTGTAGTCTACATTTTGTTATGTCCATGTGGTCTACAGTATGTCGGCAGCACTCGGCTGCCGGCACACAAACGCATCCTACAACATCTGAGAGCCATCACGGGGAAGGACCAATCCTATCCTGTTGCCAGACACTTTGAAAGTTTACACAACAGTAATCCAGACCTTCTACAGTATTACCTGATAGATTCAGTCCTGCCCCTCAAACGAGGAGGGGACAGAGATGGCAAGTTGCGCCTCCTGGAAACGCGCTATATATTAGAGCTTAATAGCAAACAGCCAGGAGGGCTCAATAGTAGTGAGGACCTCTATACATGCTTATGAAACAACATCAAGGGTCCACTATTAGTTGTGATACATGTATGCATATCCTAAATACTGATTCGATAACCTGAAAACTCAATATTTTGTCTATTATGATTTTGTTGATTCTTGACACTAGCACTTTATACACTATTTAAAAATAACCCTATAGGAGTTTCCATATTTGGTGCATTGTTCATACTTCTTATTATGGATGATTGATAAATATTATTCGCTCACTTTGGGCATGATCACAAATCACAGTGTAATGTTTACATCCAACCTTTCCCTGACTTGTGTGCAATACCAACGTAATAATGAATTCCATACAGGCTTTTAGACAACACAATTTTATTGTTCTAAACGCAATGGTTTTTATAACAGTTTTCCTTTTTTAATTAATTTTTTAAGGAAATTAACAATATTTATGCTATGTATATATATCAACTTCATATTTATGACGTGTATATATATTTATGTCTTTTAAGAAAAACTACTTTTTCTAGATATAGACTATATTGTATTATATTTATGTGTTTGCGTAATTTGCACATTAATATGACCTTCGCACTATAATTTAGTGTGGGAAGCAGGGATCCTTTTGAATGTTTTAAAATAGGGCACTATGCCCAACATTACTTCTCTTATATATTTTTACTGTGACTTTAAGAATATATGACTGTGCACTGGTCACATGACCACCTAAACTATATATGTCACCTCCTATTTTCCTTGCATGACATGTGATCAAGCCTCGGCTGAGGCGAAACGCGTCATGACGACTGGTGGGCTGCACATTCACAAATAAAATGCACTGAAACTGGAAAACGCGCTTATCTGGTGGCTTTATTCTCCTTTTCCGAGTTGGTCTGTATGCATCGCTTGAACTCTGGAAACTCGTAGAAATATATATATATATATATATATATATATATATATATATATATATATATATATATATATATATATATATATATATATATATATATCTCCAACATATCAGGAAGCACCGAGAGGGAGGCCACAGGAAGTTTGATAAAGTTCAATTTAGTAAATCAAACACTTGCCAACAGTCATTGCGCAAAACTCCAGGCTTCTCAGTCTCATTTCTTTGCCAGACGCGTTTTTGGATACATACATCCTTTCATCAGTGGCAGATTGCAGAAGTGAAAAATCGCGCTGAAACTTTCCAATTTAAAACACCTGCCCATGTGGGTGTGGCACTCCCACTGCCTCATGGTGTTTGTAGTCACTTACTCCCTAGTGGGTGCGCTAGTTCACTCCTTTAATAAAGCACAAAATAAATTCCAAGTGGATCGATGCACTGTGCTTCATGCTCTGACTGTCCTGCTTTAAAGTGTTTAACTTCGAACTTGGTGCAGGCTGCAGCCCTGAAATGCAGCCTGTACTGCTTCCTCCTGATATTTCTGGGCTCACAGTGGAAGCCTGAACAGACCCGCAGAACGCAGTGAGCCTTCCTCGTAAGGCGTGCAAAGCCCCAAACATCCAACATATCAGGAAGCACCGAGAGGGAGGCTTCCTGTGGCCTCCCTCATTGTGCTTTCCTGGTGTTGGATATATGGGTCTTTGCACGCCTGACGGGGAGAGGCTCACTGCTGTTCACAGGTCTGTTCAGGCTCTGACTGTGAGCTTGAAATCATCAGAAGGAAGCAGTACAGGCTGCATTCAGGAGGTGCAGCCTGCACAAAGTTTATTTCGACCATTTCAAAGCAGGGCAGCCACAGCACAAAGTACAGTGCATCAACCCACTTGGGATTTAATTTCATTTTGTAAACTACAAGGAGTGAACTGCGCACCCACATGAGTTACAAACTACAAACACCAAGAGGCAGCAGGAGCACCACGCCCACTGGGGCAGGTGTTTATAATTAAAACTGTGTAGTGTGATGATTCATTCCTAAAGCAGCCACTGAAGAAAGGATTGTTTATCCTGAAACGCGTCTGGCAGTGTCTTTTAAACTGGAAGCCTGTGACTTTGTTAGTGACTGCTGGCAAATGCTCGTGTTTTATTAAAGAACCAAAAGAAGCTTCCTGTGGCCTCCCTCATTGTGCTTTCCTGGTGTTGGATATATATATATCTATATATCTATATATATCTATATCTATCTATCTATATATATATACCTCTGTACAAGCGCAGGGTACCATGTTACCTGGAACAAGCCAAATACATAGTGACAACGAGTCATTGACAAGCGCTCCCACCTCAGATGACGATGCCAGTAGCACTTGGGAGGCAAGCTCGGTCATTCTTGATTTAGGTGAGGAAGTGGATTTTTTATCCAACGAGAGACTACAGTCACTAAGACCCCGGAACAAACAGCAGACAAAGGGGCAGCAGCAGCAGCAAAGCGTGCCAGGAACAACAGAAGACGGGGCCAGCGCCGGAAAAAACACAAAAGTGCCCAAAAAACCAAAGCGGCAATATTGGCGCAAAAACAAGTGAGCGACAATACTGTAGTAAACCTTTCCTCCATTGACCTTACCAAGGCTGAGCAACAACTTTTAAGCCTTGGCCTCTCATATTGCCCAGCTACTGATTTTAACTATGCTAAGACCCGCATAGATGTCTACATGTATATCAGAAAATGGAAGCTTAAGAAATTCTTTGAGATTAAGGAAGGTCTAAATAATAATACAACACAAGGAGTTGGAACGACCATCAATGTTCTTCCCAATCTGCCCATGCTTCCAGCTAGTGACACTCGAACAGCACTTACTGTACTAAATCTTTTGGGCAATGACGCTCTCACTGAGGAACTCGCATCCACACAGGATGAATTGAGGGCAGCTGACATTCCCCAAATTGGAGCTAACACCAGTCCTTTTAAACCAACGTCTAAATTCAATCCTACCATGCCCAGAGACTCTATTGATGTTTTTCAAGACGTGGTAGTAGAAGATCTAAAGCGACTACATCATCAGATAAAACATAAAAAGCGATATAGAAGCAAACAGGAAACGGATTACCATGCTTTGGTCAAAAAACTAAGCAGTGATCATAATATCATAGTGACCATGGCCGACAAGGGGGGCAATGTGGTCATCTGGCCCCAAGAGGAATACATCAAGGAGGCAAAGCGACAGCTTGGTGATGATACTTGCTATTCGATCACCAATATGAAACACTTTGAAACTTCAAGGGAATCACTTAAGAAACTACTCTTCAAATATAAAAGGGAAGGTATGATTTCCTCACAAGAATTTGAATTCCTCCACGTCGAATTTCCTGTATTGCCCAAACTTTATTTACTCCCCAAGATACATAAACTATCAAGACCAGTGCCAGGCCGACCTATCATTTCGGCCATTGCAGGAGTGGCTGAACATGTCAGTGAATACATTGATTACTTCCTGCAAAACCTGGTCCAAGAATTACCCACATATGTCAGAGACACTGGCGATTTCCTGGCTAAAATCCAAAACATCCAGTGGAATGAACAAATGCTCTTGATCACTTTGGACATAGAGTCGCTCTATACGAGTATAGAGCATGTGTGTGGTATCAAAGCTCTAGAGTTTTTTCTTGGTAATAGACCCATAAATTGTTACCAGCACAACAAAGTATTGATCGAGTTGACATCCTGGTGTCTCCACAATAATTTCTTTCTTTTTGGGAGTGATCTATATCTGCAAAGACGTGGGGTCGCAATGGGGGCATGTTTCTCTCCCAGCTACGCGTGCTTGCACGTGGGCTGGTGGGAGGAACATGTCCTCAGACGGCAACATGCTCAAATTTTTTCTGATCATGTTTTACTTTGGCTCCGTTACATTGACGACGTTTTTTTGTTATGGCAGGGTGACAAACACAGTGCACAACTGTTCATTGACTCAATCAATGTGAATAATGAAAATCTGAAATTCACTAGCTCCATCAGTGAATGTGAGGCAGAATTCCTGGATGTTAAAATCCAGATCCACAATGGCCGGATTACTACCAAATTACATCATAAAAGTACTGCTGGCAATAGTATTCTGCACGCTAGCAGTGCACATCCGCGCCATGTGGTAGATAAAATTCCTTTAGGTGAACTACTGAGAATTAAGAGAATCTGCAGTACAGACTCTGATTTGGTTTCCTGCACCAATGAAGCTTTGGCGAGGTTTCGTGCTAGGGGGTACCGTGAATCAGTCCTTACAACAGCCATGGCCAAAGCTAAGACTAGATCCCGTGCTTCCTTACTTGATACCAACAGTAGTGCTAACACATCTTGCACCTCTGATGACGATACCGCGAACCCCAGGTTCCTTACACCATATAGCAGACAGGCAAGGCAAATAAAATCTATTCTATCTAAAAGATGGCCAGTCCTTGCTACAGATCCTGTACTTAAACCCCGATTAGCAGAAGTTCCCATTGTCACCTTCAGGAAGGGTCCCTCTCTCAGATCCCACGTCTGCCATGAATTTCCTGAATTAAGAAAAAAGCAGGAATGGTTGAAAACGAGATCTGGCTTTATACGCTGCACCTCCTGCAGGGCTTGTAAATTTGGCAAAAGTACGCGGCAATACAACACGCCATTCAGTCCAGACCCTATTTTAATCAAGGGCCAGTACAACTGTAAGACTGAATTTGCCATATATGTTTTAACCTGCACATGTGGACTCAGGTATGTCGGCAGTACACGACAACCGGTACACGTTAGGATCCTCCAGCATCTGCGTGCAATTGTTAACAACGACCCAGCCTACCCTGTAGCCAGGCACTTCAAGGCAATGCATAATAATAATCTGGAGTGCCTGTCATACTTTGTCATCTCCGCAATAGATAAACCCAGAAGAGGCGGGGACAGGGTAAAGATGCTGAGAAGAATGGAATCTCATTTCATTCTTGAATTAGACAGTAGATCCCCGAATGGTCTTAACAACACGGAAGACCTACATGTGTTTCTATAACTCAAGCCCTGTTCTGTCCACTACGCTTTGCATTACTTTGGGTGGTGGGGTTTAGTCGGTTCATGCCCCCGCCCCCTCTCCACATGTCCCACAATTTGTCTCCTTGTTGGGTTATTGCACGTATTATTTTTACATTATTTCACAGTGATTCATCATTTAGGTGTTTGCATTTATCCTTTTTGGCACACTTATTTGAGGACATAGACATAATAAGTTTTTTTCTGTGATCCATGTATCAATATGTTCTTTCAACAGTTCGCTTTTTTGACTATGATATTCCCATGATTAGATGCCAAATAGCCCATGCCTTACAAATATGCTGCTACAGTCATATGTTTACTTATTATGCTGTTTTGCACTTTGATAGTTACAGATGTAATATAACATTGTTTACACTCAAGCATATTTTGCACATAACCAATAGTATCATTACTGGTTTTTTAATTGCATCTGTTATAACAACAACCATTAATTTTAAATGCACCTTGCACTTTAATATGCTATTTTGCACTATCAACATCAAATATAGGCGAGGGCTATCTGTATATATAAATATTTATTATATACAATTTTTTGGTATTTGCATTTTACGCTTTGTATAGAAAAAAGTTTTCTAAATCTCTTTAACTTTTGTATCATGGGTTTTTATCTTTGTCGATTTAACATATGGATTTTAACCTGTTAATGAACTTTTCGAATTGTTGTTATTTCAATACTGTTTGGAAAACAGACTAGGCTACCATTCATTAGTAGTTTGTCCTCGCTGTTTATTATCACGTGGTGTACTATGAAAAAAAGAGAGAAAAAAATGCATTTTTTTCACTGCTCAGTGGTCACTATTTAAAACGCATGTATTACCAACTCTGACTGTCTGTGAGCAAGGGCGGATGCCCGAAACGCGTCAGATTGCTTGGTTCAGCTTTTGAATAATAAAAAACTGTGCTTACAATTATTGGATCCGCGTGGTTTCCTGGGTCGCTGTGGTCGGAGCTCAGGAGATTGCATTTGTTCGATATATATATATATATATATATATATATATATATATATATATATATATATATATATATATATATATATATATATATATATATATATATTATCCACCAATTCGTTCACTGGGAGGTGCACACTTTGCACGGTTGGTGCCGGACAGTAGGGATGAACGTCCCCCTACTATTAATTGACCACCAAAAGAAATTATTGTCCGCACTCGCTCAATACGATAGTTTGGGTTTATTAAACAAGAGACTCACATGCAGCCCCCTACACCTACGTGTTTCGACCGCAGGTCTTGTTCACAGTGTTGCCACTAGTCCATTCTCTCTTTTTAACTTAATATACCTTACGGCCCATTAGCATGTAATGATGCATTCTGGGTGAGGTAGTTTTTAATAACTATTGGAAACTAAAACGTTTGTAAAGCAGTAAATTCATTAACATTTTACAATTCTATAGATCACTATAAGTCTTATTAGAGACTAATAATCGGTCTAAACAGTGTCCCTTGAAGTCAATATACGTCATTTTCACGATAGGAACATCCTATCGAACCTTAGTAAAGGTTTGAAATGACAAACAATAAACAGACAGTCCATCTTATAGTAGAGACATGTTTTCTGTTGATTATAATGTTTGTTAAGTATAGGCTAAGTGCCTTGGCGACTCCGTTATTAGACCGACTGGTTTATACTTGTCTTTATTTCAGGGCTAAGTGCCCATAAAATCTATGCAATGTTTTGGCATCCATGGTTTTTGAGCAATCAATCATAGTTCATATCAAGTCCCTTGCATAATTAGTTCACAGGAGGACGTACATTTCTTCGTCCATGTTCAATCCTCTCGGCGTCTTGCTTTGAAATCTGATAATTAGGCGTGACTCCAGTCGTCTTAATTGCAACTTTCTATTCCCGCCTCTCTCATTCAGAAGCACGGTTGCTATTCCACTGTAGCGTACATCCTTCCATGTCTTACCTGTATGTTGAGACATATGTTTTGCTATGGCATAGGACATGTCCCCATTTTGAATGGCTCTGATATGTTCAAGAATCCTTTTTGTGTAAAGGACAGGTGGTCATGCCAATATTGTTTTTGGCACATGCGCATGTTAAATATATACCACATGCGTGGTTTTGCATGTGATGGTTTCTTCTATATTGAAGATCTTTCCTTGTGGGTCAGTCAAAGATTTGAGGGATTGCCCTATAGTACATGCCTTGCATTGATGGCATTTGTTAAAGCCTTTCTGCCTGGATGTAAGCTGATCATTTTTGTTTCTCAATTGGAAGTGGCTTCTCACCAATTTGTCATGTAGTGAGGGTGGTTTCCTGAATGTCACGAGAGGGTGCTCGTCTAGTTGACCGCCAATGTCGGGATCTGTCCCTGAGAGAGTAGATGACACTGATGCTAATCGTCGCGAAGGTTTGCTAAGCGAAACTGAACTGAGGATAACTATGTCAATCCTCTACTGAAGGCCCCGGTTGGTATTGTGGACAATGTGGGGAAACTATTTTCATGGAACATTGCTGGGTTGTGCTCTAAACTGGACTCTGGAGACTGGCTTTGTTTTGTTAATTCTTTTGATCTATGTATATTTCAGGAGACCTGGTTATGTGAACCATCCTTTGCGCAGGGATACTTGAACTACTCTGTGCCTGCACTAAAAGGTCCAAAGGGGAGACCAATGGGTGGTCTAACCATTTGGGTCCGTCAGTCCCTAAAATTAGCTGTCAAGGTAATAGACACCAGCCAAAGAGACATTCAACTAATCAGAATGAATTCAGACACTTTGGGATCGCTCGACATCTACAATGTCTATGTAAGGAGTAACAAGGGTGGGAGGTCAGGGGTTTTAGCGGCCTTGGGTTCCCTCCTTTATACCCACTCACAAGATAATAACATTGTCATTGCAGGTGACTTTGATCGAACATTTGAACCCTTAGCCATAGATGACGATTTCCCTGGGGACGAAGAGGATTGGCATTGGCATTGGGAGGTCCCAAAATTAGAGCTGAAATCAGTTGTACGCTGGACCGAGGATGTGATTAGTATGAATGCCTTATGCTTTGAAAAAGGTTTAAAAAGCACTGAATGGAAGGACATTAAGTGATAAAAATGGGTCTATGACTTTTGACAATGGGCGGCATAAAAGCAGAATAGATTATGTACTCTGTAGTTTGAAACTATGGCCTCTGGTATGTGACATGGAGGTTGTGTGGAGGAGTGAGAGTGACCACAACCCTCTGTGTACAGAGCATAAATGGTGGTCACCTACCAATGGGCCCATAGGCCCTAATGCCCTTGCACCACCCTTAACTGTCCCCGCAAATGACATGCGTAGGCTAAGATGGGTAAATGTAGCGACCAACCAGCAGGCCATTGCTAACATCAACACTGAAGCCGATAAAGCGATACTAGCCATGGAACACATTCATTCTTCTAGTTCTGGGTTGAGTAGCGTGGTTGAAATTCATGATACTCTCAATCAAAAACCACTTCTTGAAGCCTGTGAAGGGCAATGGAGAGAGAGTCCCTAAGCATGCAAAATGGTACAAAGCCCACTGCAGGGACGCACAAATTGCCCTAGGTATTGCTATAAAGGGGAGGGAGGCCATGGCTATCCAATCTGCTAGAAAGGATTATAAAGCTAGTATAGTGAAGGCAAAGAAAGCCTGGAATGAGCACCACTGGTCCGAATTAAAAAGAGCTAGTGATAGGAACGACTCTAGACTGTTTTGGAGTATTGTTAAGTGGGGAGGTGAGGGGACACCTGAACCCCCAAATAACAATGTACTGGAAGAAGAGTGGGTAAAATTCTTTAGAACACAGTATGCCGAGGCAAAACAGGTCACCATTGCAGCGGACATAAGTCCAACCCACTTCAAAGATAACTCCTTCAGTCTCAAAGGAATCTTGGTGGCCTTGAGCTCTGTGAACAGTGGGTGCGCCCCTGGCCTTGACGGTGTTCCTGCTGACGTCTTTATTAACGACAAGGAACGTTGGTGCAAGTACCTTTACCTTCTTATTAACACTATTGCTAAAGGTGCAGAGGTACCGACATACTGGCAGGGAGCAGTAATTATACCAGTGTTTAAGAAAGGTGATCGATCCCAGCCCGGCAACTACAGGCCGATAAGCCTCATCAATACCATCCAAAAGATAGTAGGGCGTGTGATTGTGAATAGGCTTCTTGACTGGGCTGAGGATAATAACTCTTTGTCACCGTTTCAAGAGGGATTCCGTAGGTCCACAAGTACGGTGGATCAGGTATTCCGCTTGAACCTGCTGCAATGGAGGACCGTGGTGCTGGGCGGGGGTAGCCTATATGCGGCTTTTGTCGACTTACGGGCTGCCTTCGATCTAGTACCACGTTCGAAGGTGTGGTCTGTACTCAAGAACCTGGGTGTACCAGATGAACTATTGACACTGATAATGAGGCTTTATGAAGTAATCTTTACTAAACTCCAGTGGGGAGGGGGTAGGGCATGGTGACAGCGGATTTCCCGGTTGAGCAGGGCGTCCGGCAAGGTTGTTCATGGGCTCCCACTCTCTTCACACTATTCATTAACGGTGTCGTATCCCGCATGTTATCTGCGAAGGTGGACACTCCCTCATTAGCTGGCATAAAAATGCCTATTTTAATGTTCGCAGACGACACACTTATCCTATCAAAGACCCAAAGTGGTTTACAGCGTGCACTTTCTATCTTTGACCTATTCTGTGGGGAGCACGGCCTAGAGGTCAATGAGACCAAAACAAAACTTATGATTTTTAATCCCCACCGTAGTTTTAAATCTAAAATTATCATGAATGGTCGTCCTCTAGAGGTGGTGAACACTTTCACGTATTTGGGTATTCACATTTCAAATAAGAACAGATGGTGCCAGCACATAGACATCGCTACATTGAGGCACAGGCAACTATCAGGTGCTATTAGCTCCGAGCATAGAAAATCCCTGACGAAACCTGTAAAGCCTGCCCTTCAGGTATATGAAGCAAAGGCTCTTGGCTCTGCACTTTACGGTGCTGAGCTATGGGGTTTCGAGAAGGTGGCTGCTCTACAAACTTCGGAAAATAAGTTCTTCCGGGCAATAACTGGTGTCCCTAAAAGTACTCCCTTGCGGCCCCTTAGGTACGATCTGGGCAGAAAAGCGGTTACAGATTTGGCCAGGCTTCAACCGATTCTGTACTGGAGAAGGCTTTGGACCACACCTGAGCTTTCCCATTATGCTGAGGGGTTTTTAGACATCATCAAAGCGGATATATTCCATAAAATCGGGTGGCTCAAATCGCTGAAAGCAACTCTGATTGAGCTTGGAATGAGTTCGCTTTGGGTAGACCCAGCTGGAGCAACATTCCCTACTAAAAGTGCTCTAAACGAAATTTATTGGGAAAAGGTAGCCCCCCGGGGGCTGGAGTAGCTCTAGTATAGGATCTATGGCCGAAGGATTCCTAGAGGCTAAGTTGTATCCTTCTTTGGAACCCTACTGGGACATTATAACTAGACCTAGCGATAGAAAACTTTTCTTCCAACTGAGAGCAGGTGCACTCCCCCTTAGATTTTTGACAGCTAAATGGAAAGGTGGGCTGAGCGATAGTTGGCCTGCTTGTGGTTCCGCCAAAGAAACAACTGGCCATTTCTTATTTTCTAGTACAGCCTATTCTGACCCAAGACGCGCATGGTTAAGACCGATGTGCAAGAATTTGGGGACTACAAGTAGTACAGTTGCCTTGCGTATTATATGCACCAGCACTGCGACATGGATAACAATGGCCACTGCCAAGTATCTTGGATGGGCATGGTCGATTAGACAGAGACTGCTAGTCACTTGACTATTCTCTGTCTGGATAATCTGTCTGCAAGTTATATCTATGTTTTTATCACAAAATCGTTTTTGTTTAGGTTTTTTTAACTTTTGTATTATTTTTAAATAATTGCTAATTTTGCACTGTTGAAACTTTCAAAATTGGAACTGTACATCGAGTCATAAACTGTAAATAGTATGCTTTAGTTCTTAATATAATTGATTGTAAATTTAATTGTACTTTTACATTTTAGAATGTTCCTGCTTTTATGAGTGAAATCTCGAATAAAGCATACTTTGACTTGACTTGACTTGATAAGCAGATCAAAACATTCTTATACTTAAATTGTCTAAGAAGATAATGACTTATATGACACAATTCATTAACATTTATGGTCAATTTGAATATAAATTATAGCCCTTCAAAAATAGTTATGAGCTAAAATAAACAATACATTGCTGATTGGTTTTCTTTCAGTGACAGTTTAATTTAGTGTGTTTTCGATCCATCAACGCTACATACTACCAATGTTCTAAAAAACACATCTAATGCTCCAACCCACTCACTAATTTACCACAATCAGTAAAGTTGAATCCCTGTTGAGTCTTACTTTTGACTTGAAAGTTCATCCCTCTGTTATCAACTGTTATAGACCAAATATCAATTACCAGATATATAATCCAATACAATATCAAAAACCAACTTTGTTGCAAAAAATATTACCTACCTTCTTTAGTGCTATTGTTATCATGCATTACTATTATTCCTTATTACATGCATACACATACATTCCGGTAAAGACGCACACACATAAACAGACTACTGTCAGTAATGCGTTTACTCAGGAGCAAGGATTATCACATAAGATCATCAAATTTATCCTTTCCTTAAATATACATTTTTCAACCATATGGGGAGATGGGGTGGACATGGAAGGTGTGGTAGTGTGTATAATTAGAAATCTTTTGGTTACATGGTTTAGGGAATGAGAATTTGCCTAGCCTTAGTGCTGGTAAGTTCTAATTCTATTAAGGACTCGGAGGCGAAGATTATGCCTTACTTTCTTCACTTTATTTTTACAGCAGCAAGGAAAAACCATCAAAAAACTACTTTTCCCATGAACACTTGGGGAACAGGAGTCCTTTCTCAGTCTTCGTGCCACAGCAGCTCCCATCATGCTCCTCTGCTGCCTCCTCTTCCTCTTTCTTTGCGCGAAGCCCATGTTCTTGCATTTTCACGCATCCTGTTTGGGACCGTCATTCCCTGAACGAGATCGCATCATCAGACTCTGACCATCTCCTCAGCCTATCAAAGGTACATAGACATTGCGTACAATGCAACTACAGTCATAAAAGCATAACCATATCATGAATAGCTTACTTACATTCCATACGGGGAGGGTCCACTTCTTGGAAATCATTGGGAGGGATAATCCTCGCCTCCGAGTCCTTAATAGAATTGAAACTTACCAGCACTAAGGCTAGGCAAATTCTCATTCTATGGCAGGACCGGAGGCTTCGGATTATGCCAGTTCAAAGCTTGTCGACAACCAGACGAGCCACTTCCAAAACTGGCTTAAAATAGAACTTCGTAAACGTGGAATCTGAGGACCTATTGGCCGCTCTCATCAGATCCTCCAGCCGGGCCACGAGGGCAAAAGCTTTGGAGGCCATAGCTCCTCTTGCCTAGTGAGCTCCGAATTGCTTAGTATCTATCCCCACGTCCTGCATCACCCAACGCACCCATCTGGCGATCGTCGGGGAAGAAACAGCCTTGTACGATTTACGTAGGGCAATGAGAAGTTGTCTTTCGCCCAGGGGGCGAGTATCATCCGTCATGTCTTCGTAAGTACGGCACTGTACCACACAGTTTAGGGGAATCAGGAAAAGCTGGGTATGAAATAACCCGTGTGAGGGTCTTGGTTCGCCTGTGCACAGTAAAAGACACCTGGCTGTAATGTCAAGAGCTCGTACGTCTGAGACCCGCCTGCAAGATACCAGGCACAACAACATCGCCAATTTAGCTGAAAGCTCTTTACGGGAGAGAAACCTATTTGATTGCCAAGAAAGGAATAAATTCAGAACTCTGTTCACGTCCCCAAGGAAGGAGTAGTGCGGTTCAGGCGGCAGCGAGAGGCGGATTCCTCTCAACAACCTGCACACCAAAGGGTGCTCCCCAACCGGAGCCTTGCACCAAGTCATGTCCAGCCGACATCGCGGAACAAAAGGTATTGATGGACCGATAAGCCAGACCCTCTTCCGCCGGACCGGCAAGGAAGTTAGGGACCTGCACTACATCTGTCCCCACAGGATCGAAACTCCGTCGCACACACCAGCGACGCCACCTATGCCAAGCTGAGCGGTGTCTCTTGGTCGTGCTATCTGCCCAGGACCTGGAGAGCAAATCCTCTGCTTTTTCCGAAAGGCCAGGGAGCATCCAGCGACGCAGGAGATCCTCCACTCCATCAGCTGCAGCGATCCCTCCTAAATCAGTCGGTGGGGAATCCCTTCCGGACTGAGCAGAATGTGAGGAGAGAGGGGGAGTAGGATTGGAAAATCCCAAGAAAGTTCCTGAAGAACCGGAAACCAAACTTGAGACCTCCACCACGGCGTGAACAACACCACTTCTGCCAACTGACGACGCAGAAGCGCAGACTCTCGCATTATCGAGACGCAAACAGGTCCACCGTGAAGGGGCCCCACTTGTCTGCCAACAGCGCGAAGACCTGAGGGTCCAGCTTCCACACACTGGCATCCAGCAAGTGCCGGGAGTGGCAATCTGCCACCTCGTTCTGCCGACCCGGCAAATACTCTGCCTTGACCGACACCTGATGGTCCAGGCAAAAGTGCCAAAAATCCTGTGCGAGGTCCGCCAGCATCTTGGATCTTGTCCCACCCAGATGATTGAAATAGCGGACCGCAGACACGTTGTCCATGCGCAGCAGGACACAAGATTGCACCTTGTCCTTCGTCCAACACTGGACTGCAAAAGATCCCGTAAGCAACTCCAAACAATTGATATGCAAAGACTGCTCTTGGGCCGACCAGGCGCCCCCTGTGGAAATGTCGCCGCACCTGGCTCCCCAGCCGGACCGGCTGGTGTCGGACTCGATAACTATATCCAGGGATGACCTGAAAATCTCATGGCCGTTCCAGGACTCCATGTGCGACAGCCACCACTGCATTTCGGCTCTCACTTCCTCCGACAGCGGGATGAGTTGAGAGTACGTCAGGCCCCTCCAAAGGTGAAACGCCTTCAGACGCTGCATCGCCCGATAATGGAGAGGGCCCGAGAAAATGGCCTAGATCGAGGATGACAGGAGGCCCACCAAACGCACCAAGTGGCGCAGAGATATGAGTGGCCTCGCCAAGGTCTGGCGCAGCTCGTGTCTGATCTTTGACATCTTCCTTGCAGGAAGGCTCAAAGTGGCAGACACCGAGTCTATGCTGAACCCCAAAAAGGTGGCACACTGGACTGGAACCAGAGGAGACTTCTTCTCGTTGATAACAAACCCCAGACCCTGGAGGAGGTCGACTACCATCTGCAACTGGGACGCTACCCGCTCTGGGCATTGGTCCATAAACAGCATGTTGTCCAGGTACACGATCATCCTGACGCTCCGTGGCCTTGAGGCCTACACCGCCGGGCGTAGCACTTTTGTGAAGCACCACGGTGCTGAGGAGAGCCCGAAGGGCAGTGTGGTAAATTCGTAGACCTGACCGCCCACTTGAATTGTAGGAAGCGGCTGTGGGGAGGAAAGATCAGGACCGCCAAATAGGCGTCTTTCAAGTCGAGCCTGACCATCCAATGGGACGGCCGTAAAACATCCCTCAAAAGGTGACTCTCCTCCATTTTGAAATGGTGGTACACCAGCCACTCATTGACGTCCTTCAAATTGATGACCGGACGTCGGCCTCCGTCGACTTTGTTGATCAAAAAGAGGTTGCTGAGGAAACCCCTGGGGTGTTCGCTCGCGCAACAGATCGCCCCTTTGTGAAGGAGGGCAGCAACCTCTTCGGGCACCAAACCTGCATCTTGCTGAGAGAAAACTATGGGTCGGGGAAGCTGAAGCTGACGAGGACGACCATGGAACTCCATCTGAAAGCCCTGGACCATCTGCAGCACCCAAGCGTCGCTTGTGAGGGCAACCCAGGCTGGGAAACACTGCGCCAAGCGCCCCCTACCCGCAAACTCGTTTAGGGCAGCACACTCACCTCTTCCAACACCTTGTTGCTGGCCTCTCTGGCCACCTCGGCCACAGAATCTCTGTCCCCTCGTAGGGCAGAAGCGGTCGTTGCCTGCCCTGAGCCACTACACCGGCCTCAGAAGAGGCTAGATCACGCACCTTAGGGTCAATCTTAATCAGAAGTGACCTCCGTCCCTCAGTAGAGAGCGCACAGTTGGCGTTGCCAAGAAACACAATGGCCCCCTGCGCCCAATTCGAAAGGACCTCGGGCTAATAAGGTCCCCAGACACCTTGGCCTCCTCTGCCATATCCAGAATTTTGGTCATGGAACTGATGGCATCCAACAACTTGTCTTGGCAGGTTCGCCATGACCTGTTGATACCCTTTCTAGGGTCCTTAACGAACTTGGCGAGAAAAGTCGCCATCTTGGGGTCTATATCCAGGGTCATCACCACCTTTCCCTCTAAGGTGGGGCGAGGACACTCCGCCATAAGATGAATGCGGGCCTCCTTATCAACTGGTTTGTGCAAACGGTTTGCCACATACAGTGCCACCTTCTCCCCGGGGACCCAGTCCGAAGACCGGGGATGGACAATATCGTCCGGGTCCAGCATGTCAGAAGGACCTGCAGAGGAAGACGCCTGCGACAGGAGCCACGATCTAGAAGAACAAGCCTCCTCGTCTGTGTCTGGTGAATCCCCATCATCCTGAGGGTGCGGGGACATTGTGCCCGGGGTAGGGGGAGGAATGTCAACCAGGGGCACAGGAGGTGGTTTGGGCCCCTCATGCGCCGCAAATGCGTGCTTAACCTTGTCAAAAACCTCAGAATTCACCCCCTCAGAACACTGCTTCTTACTAGGAGGGGGGAAGGCGATGGGGCAGGGGCCGGGCAGGGGCCGAGGCTGGCGCAGGAATCAGGGCCACAAGCTTTGCGTACGCCTCCTCCATACGCGCCGTGATTTGCTGTTCAAGGGGAAAGATCACCTGATCCACCGCCCTGTAGATGCTATCATCTACTGCCTGATAAAAATCATCGTCCCAGGGAACGTAATTGGATCCTCCTTGTGGTACTGGCCTTGGCCCGCCTGCATGATGAGGTAAATCAGGCTCCGCAGGGAACCCAGAATGGCGCAGACCTTATCCTTTGGCCGTCACCGGCACCAACATTTGGCTGGGAGGAAACCCAAGAATGTGGGGGCACCAACAGGAGCACAATTTAAGGGGGGGGGCAATCCCAGGGGATGTTGCCACCGTTTATATCTAAAGGGCACCACTCGGAAAGAGCGTCCCACTGCACCACACACAACCGACTGGTGCTATTTGCGACCCTTCAGGGTGTCAAAAAGAACCATACAACCCACACAGGGCGTCAATGCCAATACACAGTGATGTTTGCGACCACCCAGGGGTGTCAAATCAGGGTGGCAGGGGCAATAAACAGCTCGATCTGAGGAAAACACGGGAAAAAACTCTTTAAAAGCGACTTTCCCTCGCGCTGACCACAGAGGTGCAAGTGCGCCCCCTAGCGGCAGGAGGACCTCACCGCGCTATCATATGGGCAAGCAAATCACGTGAGGAGCGCGCAAAGCATCCAGCGATGAATAAGGGACTCTGAAAACCAAAGAAATATGAGCGCAAGCCTGGCGGCACAAAACGCTACCCCTAGAGCCCCAAAAACCCAGGAGAAACAGAAAAAGCCACTTAACTTGCTGCTGAGCAGCGAAGAAAGAGGAAGAGGAGGCAACAGAGGAGCATGATGGGGGCTGCTGTGGCACAAAGACTGAGAAAGGACTTGTGTTTATTTTCTCCTGTTTCCCAAGTGTCCATGGGAAAAGTAGTTTTTTGATGTTTTTTCCTTGCTGCTGTAAAAATAAAGTGAAGAAAGTAAGGCATAATCCGAAGCCTCTGGTCCTGCCATAGAATTGAGAACTATCAGTTTAGTAATTTGTAATCATAGAACAAGTTCTTGTAAAAAAGTTGATTTAGTGCATTTTTTTCTTTTAAAACATTTTGATTGATTGCATTGAATATTACTGTACATTGTGACGTATCAGGAGCCAAAACACATGCGAATCAGGTTCAGAGATCTACTTATACCCAGGGAACTTCTATGTCCCTGAGCGCTCCCAATCTTTCTTTTCGAAGTACCTTGTGGGACTTTTGTCATTCTGAGTCATTCTCCATCCAAACTTCATCGCAAGTGTACACTCATAAGACACTTGGAAAAATACAGGACACCCCTGGCAAGGTCCTCAGATCTTTTTTCATTTCTTAGGACATCGTGCACTATGTTCAGAACACTATTTGCCATCCTGCGCCAGTCCACATTTGTACTCCATGGTAGGTAATGGCTTGCCCCGCCAGAAATGTAGAAGATACCTTCTGGATACCATCGCAACCATGTTGCAAAACAGTTGCTTATAAATATAGATAGTAATGTCTGCATACACCCTCAGTAGCACTGTAACCAGTTTTTCAAATACTTCCCCCGTCATTTTCGAAATATGATTCCTGACATTGTCCAAAATATTCTGATGTGGGAAGTTTCCCACAGGGTATGTATATTATTGTCACGTGTTTGCCAAAAAATCTCATCAACTGCACCTGCATATAATAACCTGACATTAGCTTTTTATATGAAATACCCTGAAAGTTGTCCTGATGGGCACCTCTCATTGGTATTAAAACGCTTTCTCTCTATCATCATCATCTAATGCCTCCACTCTTCCCATTTCATTCTTAACTCTGTACATGTGATTAAAGAGTTCCCTGTGAGGGTTTTCAATGTGAATGATACAGCATACTTAAGCAATGTAGCCACAATTAGCCTATATTCGAGTCGTAATTACTTTTTTACCTCTTTCATGATCCCAGAATGTTTCTGTAGTGTGTGTTTGACCTGTAGATATTTAAAGTACTAGGAGCCTACTAACTTGAATTCCCATTGGAGGGTCTCTTACAACTTCAGTCTATTCGGTCCCAGGTGTTGCCTAGCGTTGAAACTCCTTTGTGATCCCATTTGTGCATTTCCTCAAATTTCTACAGGTCTTCCAATATTGCTGAGTCACACATTGGAGTTTCCAACTTTACTGCTCCCTGTCAGCCTCTTTTCGTTTGCAGTACTCCGTGCCCTAACAATGAAAAAAGGTTACCGTGCCAAGCCCTGCTCAGATTCGTCTTTCTTTGGCAAGAGCAATAGGCTAAGATTAAATATTATTGGCAACAACGCTTAATTTATGAAAATTTGTAAACGTCTTGAGTAGAAAAGATAATACATTGTAAACAATTCTTATGGTTAGCTTAGCCAACTGCAGTGAAAGATTAGACCGAATCCAGGCAATGCTAGATTTTAAGACAGGTCCATAGATGCTTAATTTGTCTAGGAAACATCATAGTCCAGCTGGAACTTCTCATGGTTATTGTATTGTCACCGCCTCTGATTGGTTGTGAATAAAGAGTGTGTCTGAGGACCTTGATATGGCTGTTCCTGAGGGCCTCAGTTGGAGAGCTGAGAGAATAAGCATTGGTAATTTCGCACCCTTAACTGAATCGTGTTGCCAGTAATTCTGAGTTGTAGTGTTACTAAACCATTTTAGGGCTTTACCAAGAATGAAGAATTACAAAAGGAATTGGAGTATCAAATGAGTCGCTAATGTGTGTGTAGAAGGGAAATTTAAAGTGCGGTGTTTTTGGACCACTGGGCATTGTGATTTGATTAAAAATCCATGCGATTTCCATGGTGAGGGTTTAAGTCATTGTTTAATACCCTAATGAATAGGGCACGTTTTTGTGCAAAATTTGCACTCTTGTGAGAAAATTACAGAACATTTAGAGTAGGCTATTGCAAAAAAAAGCAAGTTTGTATGTTACGGAACTGAGCAGCGACATTTTGCCACACTTCGTATTATATGACCATTTCTGCATAAAGGCACAAACCCCCACATGCATCAAGCATTTTTGGAGTCGCAAACGGTGCGATTCCTTAAAATCGTCGGTTTGCGATTCCAAAAATGCTTTTTGGAATGCATCAAGCATTTTTTGAAATCGCAACATTTTTGCGATTTCCAAAAATGCGATTGCTTTTAGGAAATCGCAAATTTGCGATTTCCTAAAAGCAATGCATGAATACTTTTGAAATTGCGAATTCGCAATTAGAGGGACAAATTTACCGAGTAGTTGAACTACTCGGTAAATTTGCAAAAAGTGTAATTAACACTTTTAACGCATTTTAAAAGCATTCATGTTACGGACACACATGTCCTTAGGACATGTGTGTGTGCAACATGATGCGAAAAATACATTTCAGGGGTGCAGGGGGGGTTCATTTGAACCCCCCTCACCACCCTTGAAATGCAATCAGGATTTGCGATTTTGAAATTGCGAATTCGCAATTCCCATTCATTCCTATGGGCCTTTTGGCCCATAGGAATGAATGGGAATTGCGATTTCGCAATTTCAAAATTGCATTTTTTATGCGATTCGGTAGAAATTGCGATTTCTACCGAATTGCATAAATATTTAAAAAATAATCATGCATAGGCTTTTGCGAATTCTAAATTGCGATTCGCTTTTTATCGCAATTTAGAAGTCGCAAAAGCCGAGATTGATGCATGTGGGCCAAAGTGTTGAAATCGATAATGGAAACATTGCTGAATATGTTTAATGATTACATTGTGTGTAAAATTATAAATAATGTACTAATTTAATACAATAACAAAGAAAGTGAGGACAAGATAGAATAGACAGATTTTGCACTCTTTTTGCTACTCATGAGCTGGAAATAAAACAAATTGCTTTTGCCTCCCTCTAAGTACAAGCTTTTAATGTGAAAATGTAAGAACATATATTTTCTCATTTCCTGTATGTCACTGCAACCGAAAGAGCGTGAAATCAGGTTATCCCATGTTTGGAGAGGTGCAAAAATTTAATTTGAAGCAAATGCTGTTTAGTCAGATAATTATTGACTGTTAGAAATGAAGGTCTCTAGTTGGCAGAGGTAGGTACCTTTGTCCAAGTAGGGACCCTGCTTCCTATTCAGGATAAAGGAGTTACACTCCTAAACAAAAACATGCTCATCATTCCCTTGGTAGCTTGGCACGAGAAGTCAGGCTTATCTAAGAAGCAGTGTGTAAAGCATTTCCACATAACCAATAGTAATACAATGAAGGCACTACAAAAGGGCACCACACCAGTTTAGAAAAATATCCAATATTTTTATACATCCAAAGCAAGACCAAAAATGATAAATATCCACCATACAGTTCTCAGAAATGTTAAATAAGCAAAATAGACTTAAAATGCATTTCCTTGAAGTCGATAGCCCTGTCTGGGGTTATCATGGCATCATAAATAACAAATCCAAACAGTTCAGGCTGACCACGCACCGCGGGCCAGCTACGGTGTCTGGAAGACCTGTAAGACAGTACCTTTTAGAAATGCAGGGTGTGTGCGACCTCTTGATGAGCCCTGAAGAGCGGGCGTCTGCAGGTGTTGGTTCCAGAGGTCGGTACAGGCGTCGTCGAGTCCTGGAAGTCACACACGTTGCGGATGGAACTCCTTGTTGTGGAAGTTGGGAACTCCGGCATTGGCAGGCGTCGGGAATGCGAATGCAGCGTTGCAGTGTGTGGTGCCCTCAGGCCACAGTGTAGGCAGTGGCTCGGTGAAGGTTTCCATCGGCATTGGTGAGACCAGGGCTGCTGTGCGAAGTGATGCGGTGCTCGCCATGATACTGGCAGGTCACAGTGCAAGCAGCGGCATCGTCGTTGCTAAAGCACTGTTGTTGGCTGCTGAACTGGAATCGATAAACCAAACAAAACAGGTGATGGACAGAATGTGGATCAATGTCACACATTCACCCCAGTCCAAAGATCTGGGCCCAAATCCATCGTTTTTTTGCACTCCACACCACCCTGGGTTAGACAATGGCGATATGCAAATCAGCTCTGACCCTGTGCCCCATGGGAACAGTCCAGTCCGAACTACAAAAGCCATGTCCTTCCCAGAACGGAATCAAGCATCCAAGGACCGGACCGGTTTCGAGGTAACACCTCTCATCAGCCCGGCTAGCTTGACTCCAGTGGTGTGGAGTGCCTGGGACCCACGTCTGAGCATCCCCAGCGCACTTAGGGCGGTATTGCAAACAAAACAGGTGATGGACAGAATGTGGATCAATGTCACACATTCACCCCAGTCCAAAGATCTGGGCCCAAATCCATCGTTTTTTTGCACTCCACACCACCCTGGGTTAGACAATGGCGATATGCAAAGCAGCTCTGACCCTGTGCCCCATGGGAACAGTCCAGTCCGAACTACAAAAGCCATGTCCTTCCCAGAACGGAATCAAGCATCCGAGGACCGGACCGGTTTCGAGGTAACACCTCTCATCAGCCCGGCTAGCTTGACTCCAGTGGTGTGGAGTGCCTGGGACCCACGTCTGAGCATCCCCAGCGCACTTCGGGCGGTATTGCAAACAAAACAGGTGATGGACAGAATGTGGATCAATGTCACACATTCACCCCAGTCCAAAGATCTGGGCCCAAATCCATCGTTTTTTTGCACTCCACACCACCCTGGGTTAGACAATGGCGATATGCAAATCAGCTCTGACCCTGTGCCCCATGGGAACAGTCCAGTCCGAACTACAAAAGCCATGTCCTTCCCAGAACGGAATCAAGCATCCGAGGACCGGACCGGTTTCCAGGTAACACATCTCATCAGCCCGGCTAGCTTGACTCCAGTGGTGTGGAGTGCCTGGGACCCACGTCTGAGCATCCCCAGCGCACTTAGGGCGGTATTGCAAACAAAACAGGTGATGGACAGAATGTGGATCAATGTCAAACATTCACCCCAGTCCAAAGATCTGGGCCCAAATCCATCGTTTTTTTGCACTCCACACCACCCTGGGTTAGACAATGGCGATATGCAAATCAGCTCTGACTCTGTGCCCCATGGGAACAGTCCAGTCCGAACTACAAAAGCCATGTCCTTCCCAGAACGGAATCAAGCATCCGAGGACCGGACCGGTTTCAAGGTAACACCTCTCATCAGCCCGGCTAGCTTGACTCCAGTGGTGTGGAGTGCCTGGGACCCACGTCTGGCATCCCCAGCGCACTTAGGGCGGTATTGCAAACAAAACAGGTGATGGACAGAATGTGGATCAATGTCACACATTCACCCCAGTCCAAAGATCTGGGCCCAAATCCAACGTTTTTTTGCACTCCACACCACCCTGGGTTAGACAATGGCGATATGCAAATCAGCTCTGACCCTGTGCCCCATGGGAACAGTCCAGTCCGAACTACAAAAGCCATGTCCTTCCCAGAACGGAATCAAGCATCCGAGGACCGGACCGGTTTCGAGGTAACACCTCTCATCAGCCCGGCTAGCTTGACTCCAGTGGTGTGGAGTGCCTGGGAATCACGTCTGAGCATCCCCAGCGCACTTAGGGCGGTATTGCAAACAAAACAGGTGATGGACAGAATGTGGATCAATGTCACACATTCACCCCAGTCCAATGATCTGGGCCCAAATCCATCGTTTTTTTGCACTCCACACCACCCTGGGTTAGACAATGGCGATATGCAAATCAGCTCTGACCCTGTGCCCAATGGGAACAGTCCAGTCCGAACTACAAAAGCCATGTCCTTCCCAGAACGGAATCAAGCATCCGAGGACCGGACCGGTTTCGAGGTAACACCTCTCATCAGCCCGGCTAGCTTGACTCCAGTGGTGTGGAGTGCCTGGGACCCACGTCTGAGCATCCCCAGCGCACTTAGGGCGGTATTGCAAACAAAACAGGTGATGGACAGAATGTGGATCAATGTCACACATTCACCCCAGTCCAAAGATCTGGGCCCGAATCCATCATTTATTTGCACTCCACGCCACCCTGGGTTAGACAATGGCGATATGCAAATCAGCTCTGACCCTGTGCCCCATGGGAACAGTCCAGTCCGAACTACAAAAGCCATGTCCTTCCCAGAACGGAATCAAGCATCCGAGGACCGGACCGGTTTCGAGGTAACACCTCTCATCAGCCCGGCTAGCTTGACTCCAGTGGTGTGGAGTGCCTGGGACCCACGTCTGAGCATCCCCAGCGCACTTAGGGCGGTATTGCAAACAAAACAGGTGATGGACAGAATGTGGATCAATGTCACACATTCACCCCAGTCTAAAGATCTGGGCCCGAATCCATCATTTATTTGCACTCCACACCACCCTGGGTTAGACAATGGCGATATGCAAATCAGCTCTGACCCTGTGCCCCATGGGAACAGTCCAGTCCGAACTACAAAAGCCATGTCCTTCCCAGAACGGAATCAAGCATCCGAGGACCGGACCGGTTACCAGGTAACACCTCTCATCAGCCCGGCTAGCTTGACTCCAGTGGTGTGGAGTGCCTGGGACCCACGTCTGACCATCCCCAGCGCACTTAGGGCGGTATTGCAAACAAAACAGGTGATGGACAGAATGTGGATCAATGTCAAACATTCACCCCAGTCCAAAGATCTGGGCCCAAATCCATCGTTTTTTTGCACTCCACACCACCCTGGGTTAGACAATGGTGATATGCAAATCAGCTCTGACTCTGTGCCCCATGGGAACAGTCCAGTCCGAACTACAAAAGCCATGTCCTTCCCAGAACGGAATCAAGCATCCGAGGACCGGACCGGTTTCGAGGTAACACCTCTCATCAGCCCGGCTAGCTTGACTCCAGTGGTGTGGAGTGCCTGGGACCCACGTCTGGCATCCCCAGCGCACTTAGGGCGGTATTGCAAACAAAACAGGTGATGGACAGAATGTGGATCAATGTCACACATTCACCCCAGTCCAAAGATCTGGGCCCAAATCCATCGTTTTTTTGCACTCCACACCACCCTGGGTTAGACAATGGCGATATGCAAATCAGCTCTGACCCTGTGCCCCATGGGAACAGTCCAGTCCGAACTACAAAAGCTATGTCCTTCCCAGAACGGAATCAAGCATCCGAGGACCGGACCGGTTTCGAGGTAACACCTCTCATCAGCCCGGCTAGCTTGACTCCAGTGGTGTGGAGTGCCTGGGAATCACGTCTGAGCATCCCCAGCGCACTTAGGGCGGTATTGCAAACAAAACAGGTGATGGACAGAATGTGGATCAATGTCACACATTCACCCCAGTCCAAAGATCTGGGCCCAAATCCATCGTTTTTTTGCACTCCACACCACCCTGGGTTAGACAATGGCGATATGCAAATCAGCTCTGACCCTGTGCCCAATGGGAACAGTCCAGTCCGAACTACAAAAGCCATGTCCTTCCCAGAACGGAATCAAGCATCCGAGGACCGGACCGGTTTCGAGGTAACACCTCTCATCAGCCCGGCTAGCTTGACTCCAGTGGTGTGGAGTGCCTGGGACCCACGTCTGAGCATCCCCAGCGCACTTAGGGCGGTATTGCAAACAAAACAGGTGATGGACAGAATGTGGATCAATGTCACACATTCACCCCAGTCCAAAGATCTGGGCCCGAATCCATCATTTATTTGCACTCCACACCACCCTGGGTTAGACAATGGCGATATGCAAATCAGCTCTGACCCTGTGCCCCATGGGAACAGTCCAGTCCGAACTACAAAAGCCATGTCCTTCCCAGAACGGAATCAAGCATCCTCGGACCGGACCGGTTACCAGGTAACACCTCTCATCAGCCCGGCTAGCTTGACTCCAGTGGTGTGGAGTGCCTGGGACCCACGTCTGACCATCCCCAGCGCACTTAGGGCGGTATTGCAAACAAAACAGGTGATGGACAGAATGTGGATCAATGTCACACATTCACCCCAGTCCAAAGATCTGGGCCAAGATCCATCGTTTTTTTTACACTCCACACCACCCTGGGTTAGACAATGGCGATATGCAAATCAGCTCTGACCCTGTGCCCCATGGGAACAGTCCAGTCCGAACTACAAAAGCCATGTCCTTCCCAGAACGGAATCAAGCATCCGAGGACCGGACAGGTTTCGAGGTAACACCTCTCATCAGCCCGGCTAGCTTGACTCCAGTGTTGTGGAGTGCCTGGGACCCACGTCTGAGCATCCCCAGCGCACTTAGGGCGGTTGCAAACAAAACAGGTGATGGACAGAATGTGGATCAATGTCACACATTCACCCCAGTCCAAAGATCTGGGCCCAAATCCATCGTTTTTTTGCACTCCACACCACCCTGGGTTAGACAATGGCGAATTGCAAATCAGCTCTGACCCTGTGCCCCATGGGAACAGTCCAGTCCGAACTACAAAAGCCATGTCCTTCCCAGAACGGAATCAAGCATCCGAGGACCGGACCGGTTTCGAGGTAACACCTCTCATCAGCCCGGCTAGCTTGACTCCAGTGGTGTGGAGTGCCTGGGACCCACGTCTGAGCATCCCCAGCGCACTTAGGGAGTCGAGCTAGCCGGGCTGATGAGAGGTGTTACCTCGAAACCGGTCCGGTCCTCGGATGCTTGATTCCGTTCTGGGAAGGACATGGCTTTTGTAGTTCGGACTGGACTGTTCCCATGGGGCACAGGGTCAGAGCTGATTTGCATATCGCCATTGTCTAACCCGGGGTGGTGTGGAGTGCAAAAAAACGATGGATTTGGGCCCAGATCTTTGGACTGGGTTGAGTGTGTGACATTGATCCACATTCGGTCCATCACCTGTTGTGTTTGCATATTCCGCCTTAAGTGCGCTGGGGATGCCCAGACGTGGGTCCCAGGCACTCCACACCACTGGAGTCGAGCTAGCCGGGCTGATGAGAGGTGTTACCTCGAAACCGGTCCGGTCCTCGGGTGCTTGATTCCGTTCTGGGAAGGACATGGCTTTTGTAGTTCGGACTGGACTGTTCCCATGGGGCACAGGGTCAGAGCTGATTTGCATATCGCCATTGTCTAACCCGGGGTGGTGTGGAGTGCAAAAAAACGATGGATTTGGGCCCAGATCTTTGGACTGGGTTGAGTGTGTGACATTGATCCACATTCGGTCCATCACCTGTTGTGTTTGCATATTCCGCCCTAAGTGCGCTGGGGATGCCCAGACATGGGTCCCAGGCACTCCACACCACTGGAGTCGAGCTAGCCGGGCTGATGAGAGGTGTTACCTCGAAACCGGTCCGGTCCTCGGATGCTTGATTCCGTTCTGGGAAGGACATGGCTTTTGTAGTTCGGACTGGACTGTTCCCATGGGGCACAGGGTCAGAGCTGATTTGCATATTGCCATTGTCTAACCCGGGGTGGTGTGGAGTGCAAAAAAACGATGGATTTGGGCCCAGATCTTTGGACTGGGTTGAGTGTGTGACATTGATCCACATTCGGTCCATCACCTGTTGTGTTTGCATATTCCGCCCTAAGTGCGCTGGGGATGCCCAGACGTGGGTCCCAGGCACTCCACACCACTGGAGTCGAGCTAGCCGGGCTGATGAGAGGTGTTACCTCGAAACCGGTCCGGTCCTCGGATGCTTGATTCCGTTCTGGGAAGGACATGGCTTTTGTAGTTCGGACTGGACTGTTCCCATGGGGCACAGGGTCAGAGCTGATTTGCATATCGCCATTGTCTAACCCGGGGTGGTGTGGAGTGCAAAAAAACGATGGATTTGGGCCCAGATCTTTGGACTGGGTTGAGTGTGTGACATTGATCCACATTCGGTCCATCACCTGTTGTGTTTGCATATTCCGCCCTAAGTGCGCTGGGGATGCCCAGACGTGGGTCCCAGGCACTCCACACCACTGGAGTCGAGCTAGCCGGGCTGATGAGAGGTGTTACCTCGAAACCGGTCCGGTCCTCGGATGCTTGATTCTGTTCTGGGAAGGACATGGCTTTTGTAGTTCGGACTGGACTGTTCCCATGGGGCACAGGGTCAGAGCTGATTTGCATATCGCCATTGTCTAACCGGGGTGGTGTGGAGTGCAAAAAAACGATGGATTTGGGCCCAGATCTTTGGATTGGGTTGAGTGTGTGACATTGTTCCACATTCGGTCCATCGCCTGTTGTGTTTGCATATTCCGCCCTAAGTGCGCTGGGGATGCCCAGACGTGGGTCCCAGGCACTCCACACCACTGGAGTCGAGCTAGCCGGGCTGATGAGAGGTGTTACCTCGAAACCGGTCCGGTCCTCGGATGCTTGATTCCGTTCTGGGAAGGACATGGCTTTTGTAGTTCGGACTGGACTGTTCCCATGGGGCACAGGGTCAAAGCTGATTTGCATATCGCCATTGTCTAACCCAGGGTGGTGTGGAGTGCAAAAAAACGATGGATTTGGGCCCAGATCTTTGGACTGGGTTGAGTGTGTGATATTGATCCACATTCGGTCCATCACCTGTTGTGTTTGCATATTCCGCCCTAAGTGCGCTGGGGATGCCCAGACGTGGGTCCCAGGCACTCCACACCACTGGAGTCGAGCTAGCCGGGCTGATGAGAGGTGTTACCTCGAAACCGGTCCGGTCCTCGGATGCTTGATTCCGTTCTGGGAAGGACATGGCTTTTGTAGTTCGGACTGGACTGTTCCCATGGGGCACAGGGTCAAAGCTGATTTGCATATCGCCATTGTCTAACCCAGGGTGGTGTGGAGTGCAAAAAAACGATGGATTTGGGCCCAGATCTTTGGACTGGGTTGAGTGTGTGATATTGATCCACATTCGGTCCATCACCTGTTGTGTTTGCATATTCCGCCCTAAGTGCGCTGGGGATGCCCAGACGTGGGTCCCAGGCACTCCACACCACTGGAGTCGAGCTAGCCGGGCTGATGAGAGGTGTTACCTCGAAACCGGTCCGGTCCTCGGATGCTTGATTCCGTTCTGGGAAGGACATGACTTTTGTAGTTCGGACTGGACTGTTCCCATGGGGCACAGGGTCAGAGCTGATTTGCATATCGCCATTGTCTAACCCGGGGTGGTGTGGAGTGCAAAAAAACGATGGATTTGGGCCCAGATCTTTGGACTGGGTTGAGTGTGTGACATTGATCCACATCCGGTCCATCACCTGTTGTGTTTGCATATTCCGAACTGGAATCGATGGCACCAGCATCGTTAGGCCACGGCTGCGGTGTGGGATGAGGACGGTGTGTTGTGTCACTTATGAGCGATGCCCTTGAACCACAGTACAAGCATCAGCATCGATGTCGCCGTGGAGCAGTGTCATCAGTGATACCAGGGCAGTGGTGTGAAGCGAGGCGATGATGGCTATTGAGCCCACAGGTCATGATGCCAGCAGCGGCTCGGAGGCGCATCGGGTGGTGTCATTGGTAAGACCAAGGTTGCAGTGCAAAGTGCAGCAGTGCTCTCTGCGGTGCCTTCAGGACATGGAGCAGGCAGCGGTGTCGTTGGCTGTGGTGGCTTGCTTTTTCGTCTGTTGCAGCACAAAACACACCTCAAGCCCATGCAGAATTTCACAAAAGAAGTTGCAGAAAGTTTAGTTTGGTCCAGTCCTTTCTCTGCCCAAGACAGAAGCAGCAACTGCAGGCCAACACAGTAAAGCACCTGCACGCTGATAGTCCCTCCTCACAGCTTCTCCAGCACTTCTTCTTGGCAGTCCTCTTGGTTTTAAAAGAGTTCTAAAGTTCTGGTGTCTGGGCCCCCATTCTCATACTCAAAACTCATTTGTTCTCTCAGGCAGAGAGTGTATGTCCTTAGTCCAAACCAGTTTGGTCCTCTCTGGCCCAGTTTCCCATCAGGAGGCAGAGACAGCATTGTCTACAGCAGACCAAGCCAATTGAGGTGCAAGGACATATCCTCCCTCTACTCTAAATGCTGCCCTGGCCTATTCAACCCAACCCTAACCCATCCACCTCGATCCCCCCAGTGGCTGTCTGAGGAAAATACACATCCCTAGATCTCAGTCACTCCAAAGCCAGACAGTCAATTCACAAACTCAGCAGAGGCACACAGGATTGCTAAGCAAGAAAATATCTACTTTCTAAAATTGGTATTTTCAAACACAGAACATAAAAATCATCTTTACTAAAAAATGCATTTTTACATTCTACCCAACAGCTGGTCTAAACAATTTCCCAGTCGAATCCAGTCCTAATTACCCAATATCTCAATTTTACTTAAAATGTAAATCAGATCACTCAGCACATTCATACCCTAGACTGAAACAGGTGTTTGTAACCCACAAAAAAGTTTGAAGATGAGAAAGTACCTCAAGGGCACTACACCAGAGGAGCTACTGGCAGGTTCTCAACAGCTTGCCCACATTTTATCATCATTGGTAGCTTTCTCACCTGTAGAAAAGAAATTGTGTTCAGTGTGAAGAAAAATTATGACAAGGTGAAAAACAGTGATCTACGTATCACAAAGAAGACCCAGTGTACATGAGAGATAGTATAAATCTCAAAATTAAAAAAAACAGCATGTTGTAGACCAATTCAAAGTAGGCCAACATGTTTAATTGCTTGTACTTCGTTGAAGCAATTTCATCAGAGCTCGAGGTCGGCAATCACCTCACTGGACATCTGACTTTATGCATAGAGTGACAGGTGGCAGCCATGGGCCCTCACACCAGCTCCCACCATAGCACCTCCATCAAGGGAACGAGACAAATCACGAGCCACGTGCAAACGGGGTACATTCAAAGCAATTAGGTGAAACAAAAAAAGGGTTTCATTACATAAGATATACACCCCCTGGCATGGTGGGAGCTGCTACAAGGGCCTGTGGCTGCCACCTGTCGCTCTATGCATAAAGTCAGATGTCCAGTGAGGTGATTGCCGACCTCGAGCCCTAATAAAATTGCCACAACGAACTACAGGCAATGAAAGATGTTGGCCTACTTTGAATTGGTCTAGAACATGCTGTGTTTTTATTGTTGAGTAAGCTCACAATTCTGATTAAAATGGGTCAAGCTATATACGTGAGTCTCAACTCAAATTTGATTTTGAGATATATACTATCTCTCACGTGCATCATTGTTTTTCATCTTTTCAATATTTTAATTCATACTGGACACAATTTTTTTTCTACAGGTGAGAAAGCTACAGATGATATTAAAATATAGGCAAGCTTGTGAAAACCTGCCAGTAGCTCCTCTGGTGCAGCGCATGTGAGGTACTTTCTCACCTTCACAATTTTTTGGGTAGGTTACATACTATTGTTTCATTCTAGGGTATGTATGTGCTGAGTGATCTGACCTACATTTTAAGTAAAATTAAGATATTGGGTAATTAGGACTGGATTCGACCGGGAAATTATTTAGACCAGTTGAAGAGTAGAGGTGGACACCCCCAACACCAGCCCTATGTAAAAACCTCAAACCATATTGTAATTTCAAACTGTTGCACTATTGCATATACATCAGGGTACTGTTTAGGTGTGGGTCTGGTCTTCTTTTCATATATTACTGTTATGGGAATAGGTCCAATTTAAATAAGGCATATTGTGCTGCTTTTGCAAGGTTCCAGGGGTGTAGTGAAGCTGTGCCATACATTATTTAAATGTTTTTTCTTACCCCTATAAACTTATCATTTTCACTGGGTAGAAGTGTCTCTTTATAGTGTGAAGGGGCTAGGAGTGTTCTATTTTAGATTTATTTAGGGGCAGGTGGGATAAGAACTATACTACAATACATTAGAACTACATTAATCCTTCCATTATGGCCACGCGTAAAGCAACTGATGGCGTCCAAACACAAAGTAAACCTAACAAATGTGCTAAAGAGCAAGACATTAATGTATCCTCAGTCAAATAGATGATTTGTTTGAGGAGGTTGAGACTATAATACATTCTCCCACCCACACCCAGGCCCAAAGGAATTGCAAAAAAAGTAAAAATTCAAGTATTTTTGGGAAAAGCCAGACAAGGTACATGTAAGTAAGACCAAACCACCCACCAGCCCGCAGCTTGTAGTTACGGAAAAGGAATGACCTAAAGACTCCATGCCACAGCATCTTTCCCCACTTGAACCTGAAGTGGTTTGTTCTAATAGTTTCACTCCACTGGCTGAAGCCACTGAGGGGTTTCAACAAATGCTTGTACAAGTAGGGGAGGAGGTTAGCGTTACCACATGGTCCCATGGTGCGACAACCAATTTACACTAAGTCATTCCAGAATTGCAAAATAATTTGGCAGGATTAAAACTAGTAGAAGATTCCTTAGATTGCAAACTTACTGCAGTAAGACAAGCAATATCATAGGGTCAATAAGTCTCATGATAACAAGGCAAACCCCAGCATCTTCCTACTACTTCCCTCTGTTAGATTAAGCACCCATTAATTGAGCTGTCATGGAAATCACGGTACATCTGGGAAATATCCCACTCGCACATTTCAAACTGGCAGGTGACAGGTGGGAAACAACAGGTTAGGCATAGGGTTGGCCCACAGGAGAAGTCCCAAAAGTGCGGACTACCACTGGGTAGAATAATATTCTGGTAACGCCACCCCTGGGTTCTGTGGTTTCTATGCCCATGGAAGGTAAGACAGTGGTATCTGGACAAGGGCTGTTTCATGGTCATATCCATAAAAAGGGGAACATACAGGTACATCCTGGTGAGCAGCATTTCAGCTTTAAATTGATCAACGTCTCAAAATCGATAAAAAAGGGCTAAGAGAGTAGGAAGTCTCTAATCTGCAAAGCATTGTACTGGCAAAGAGGTCATTATAAATGCAAATCAATTATAATCAGTTATAAGGCAAGGTATCATTGATGCACATAGAAGGTTCTCTAAGCCAGGATAGGGTGGCATAATTAGTGTTGAGGTTGCCACTAGAGTAATTAAAGATGGCCTACTTATAATAGTAGCCCCCGATGTTTTATCCACTAGTACAAGGATAAAACATGCATATCACAACAGTGAAGAGCATGCTGGTTGCCCCAGTTTCGAGACAAGTTGTGTTGGGAGGGAGCACAGTTTGAGTAGCGTAGACTGTCTGAGTAGCTCTGTGTCTATTGTTGATCCCACCCCACCTTTTCCTAAGCAAAGTGAAGTTAGAACTGATGAGCAAGTAGGCCAAGTAGGTGTTCCATCAGAGGGTAAACATTCCGAGTCAAGTCATACTACCAAGCAAAGTTAGCTGCAGATTCTCTCTTGGAACTTTTCAGTAAATTGGCTGACCCGCTACGGGGTGATGGCATCGACTTCTTCAATCTTTGCATTTTTCAAGTAACCTGGGCATTTGAGGTGTTATATAGGTTGAGTTTTGCTAATCAGTTAAAGCCTTCCCCTCTTTGTCTGGCCGACCATCTAGGATCTTTGAATTTGGGTTAAAATCTCACAAAATTGGGCAACTGAAAAGCTAATCATTGAGTTACCTAATGTTATTGTAATATACATAAGGGTTACAAACTGGTTTTCAGTTAATATCTACATCTATAATCATAGTGTGCCCAAGAATACGGTCTCCCAAACACTAAACATCCAGGATAACCACCAGGTTTCCTTGTACAATAATCCAAAGGTCATACTTGCTGGTGATTTTAATGCTACTTTTGATCCGCTGAACTATATTACTTTAGCCTACGCATTTCATCTATATACAAATGGGCTTCTTCTCGAGCAACAGAAGTAAAAAAAAACTATTGTGTAATCCACTCATGTAGCAAGTTAGTTTCCGCTATTTCAGATTTCAACCCAAGTATAAGTCCTTCTGGAATCTTCTATCAAGATATTTAAAGAATTAACTACATACCCTCCATCCCTTAATCCTAAGACCGTGTGTAAAGGGTGTTTGAAAAGGATAGAGGAGCTATGCAAGAGGACTTATACCTGGGTATATATTTAAAATAGAGGAAATTACATTCATACAAGATTGTATTATGGAATAGTTTTTTTAACTTCTGTTGTGCCCTGAAGAAGTCCATCTGTATATGGATGAAATGCGTTGACTGGATTTTGCTGTCTACATATAAAGTAACTCTAAGAAAAAGATAAGAAGAAAAATATCCTTACCAATTTTGGCATTCTTTGAAAACTGTTAAATAACTTTGTGATTTGTTACAAACGTGGTGCACCTCTGTTTATTTACTCTGCTTACCATGGGGTGGCACTGTTTGTCTGACACAGTGTAAGGTATATTCTATGAATATTAGCAAATACTTTGGAAGATAACGGCTTAGGGGTCTTCTGCCATTTTTCTCATTATCTATTACTGCAGCCATTAAGCCGAATGATGAGGTTCTTCCGATTCCTGAACTAAATGCGCCCCCTTTAAAATCTTGTCCGGCCACAGCAACTCAATTAGCCTTACCTATCATCACATAAAGGTGCATGAATGTAATGGCAGGTCAAATTCTGATATGGGAAGGGCATATACATTCTGTAGGGGAAGCTTGAAAATTAGTATTGACTCTATAATGTAGAATCCATAGAGTTGTCTTTTGAATTTCAAAGTAACTATTAGAAATGAAAGGGATATCATGCTTTGCTTGTTACACTGAAAGAGGGATTACTTGATTCTACCTTACCAATTAGTGTAAATGAAAACAAAACTATTGGTAATTTTAGGAGGGACCTTATGTTGCAAAAAATACAATCTTGACTTAAGTGGCTAGCATCAAATTGTGACCTCTTTACTTCAGCCCTTTCACCATTTGAGGATGTTGACGTGAATTCAATTCTTATAGCATACATTAACTGACACTTTATTGATTTACTAACACATCCCTTTGAGGCAAGCGCAAGAGAGACCTGAAAAGGTGCTTGTAAATCTTCTCCTTGGTTCACCAAAGAATGTAGACAGGCTGAAGAATACTTGTTAACTGCCATAAGATCCCCAACAGATCCTTGATACAAGACAATACTATAAAGGGGTATTAGCGATGAGTAAAATGAGCATGGATGATAAAAGTTGGCAGAACTTGCTTCAGGCTTCCAAGAGAAAATATATTCCTGCATATTGACAATAAGTTCCCGTGGCATTCTCAAAGCTCATACTCCAACCATGTATCCCTGTAGTGTATTTCCTATATTCCCAATAGGCTCTGCGCATTGGAATAACATAAACGGCAGTTTAGATGTAGGACTGAGGTCGATTAGGTCTCTACTGAATATGTTAGACTTAATTAGGTATGCCAGCTAGCTCAGAGGTCACTAGAAACTTTCTCGAATGAACAGGGAGGAGTTAACTTCCCTGATTAGACAAGAAGGGATTAGCTTCTGACAAGCGCATAAACATGACAACTTTGCTCCCTTCAGAATAAGGAGTATATCTCCAGAGTCGTGTGAAAACAATAGATAGCTATTTCACTCAGTCAATCGTGCATACTTAGTTTCACCAGAGTGCAGAGAAATAGAGAGACGGCGTTTTCAATAAAAGGTGTTATTTATTGAGTAGTCCTCTTTCTCATGCAAGAGAAGTGAATTGCGACAATTGCAATACTTGTCATAAAGTAAAGTGTCTACAGTAAAAGGAGTTTTATAACATAATACTGTAAAAGCATTGAAATGGTTTCTGAGTCATATGATACTTATAATGGATAAAATATATACAATTACATACAATTATAAAAGTTGACTAAACGTACTCAACTGGTGCTTCTAAATATGCCTACCCCGGTGTACCTAACCTAAGCCTAGTACGTGGGAAGGAGTAAGGAAGTCGCAATTTAAGATAAGTTAGTTTCGCCAAGAATCTGAATCAAGAATTCTCTAAGGGTCTAGTCAGCTCCGTACCTTGGTTTTAGAATGAAGGAGGTCTTGTATCTCGTTCACAGGACTCGATCTCCCAGCAACCTGCAAGGGTGACTGGAAACACTGGAGCTGGATTTTCTCGGCAGGAGAAAAGACAGCGTCTTTTTCAATGCGCCAAATGGGGGGGGACGGCTTCCTTCAGCACTCGCATCAGCTGGGCTTTGGGTAAGTAGATAGCCGCTCTGCTCCAAACCACCATGTGTTGCTTAAGGCAAATGCTGGTATATTTGTACCTGGTAGGTGCCGTGTTTGACGTAAGGTTGGACATAAGACATCAATAAGAACCGTCACTAGGAACTGGCAGTTCTTTCAGGACTCGTAGGAGTTCTAGGACAAATCAAAACAATAGCATGGGGAATTCTCAGGTTGCTGGAGGTTTGTTTTGTTTAAAGAACTTGTTGTACTTTCTTGGAGTCTAAGGAAGTAGCCTTGCCGTATTTGGACTGCATTGGCTATTACTAAATATGGATATGATTCTTATGCCTTTATAAGGATATGATTTGTTATAACCACATAAGGGCATAAATCAGGGATATTTAATTAGGGTCCTAGATACGTTTACAACACCCACTCCACGAATAATGTCCATCATTACTAAATACTAAGCAATATATAAACATATAAGTATGCATGTGTTTTCCAGCCCACCCCAAAATACATCAAATGCATTTGAACTGGTATAGATACACGAAAATGAGTATTATACTGTACGCTTTCAAGCAGTGGTATCATTCAGATAACATTTTTGTACATTTAGAATGTTGACTGAATGAATCACAAAATTACATTCATGAAATGGCTCTTAATGCAGAAAGAAAGTTGAGACCATTTCATCACATATTCATACAAGATTGTACATGTGCTAGAGGTTGTTTTCAAATATTGTCTCTAAAGTCTCTAAGAATAGAAGTTCTGTTCTCTAAGAATAGTTCTACTTTAAGCAGAGTATCATGTGCCCAAAAAAGTTAATATTTTGGAAATTGGGAAAAAATTATTTTGCTTTCAAGGGAAAAATAGTTTCAAATGTTTTCAGCAGTGCTGTTTATCAAAACTGAAGGCCGAATTCAGAGTACAGGGAACGCTGTGTGCTCGCTATTTCAAATATTATTCTCGTTGTTAGGAGAGAACATTACCTCAGCTAGACCAGCAAAAATTCATCTACAACAGTAGGTGAAAGTTGGGCCAACGCTGAAAAAGCAGAAATAGTGCATATATGCGATGCATAGCCATCATCGGTGTTTAGATCAGCAATGTTCACAGAATGTTGTACCTGTGTGGTGCCGCTTTCATCTCGTACTTTACCGCCACCTAATCGTAATGATGAAGTCTCAACGAATGCCGTCATCAGAATCGGTAGACGCTGGGGACAACACGTTGCATGAGTCGTTACCGGACAAAGCAAAGCATCGATATCCATTAGTACTGCTGATGGTAGTGTAAGACAGACGTCCAACACGCATTCTTCTCCGCATAGCAGACATTGAAGCACAGGTAAGATGCAATTTTGCCAAATTGGTCTGAACGACAGAAACCAGGTAGTATTCAGATCTCTTAGCCGGGCAAATCCGAGGACCTTAGTGATACGGTCTCGGTATCGTATTGCTAGGATCGTTTCTTCCATCGTAGCCTGAGTTTTGTCTGTGACTTGGCTTGCCTTATCGGAGCAGAAGGAACAAAAATAAATTTCCTGCTACAAGTACCAAAATAAGAGGCAGGCCACCGAATAGAGAATGCACAAAATTCGGGAAAATACCCAGAACTGTTTCAAAGGGTGCTAACAGTCCTGAAAAAATTGTCTTAAATACATGTGCGATGCCACTGGTATCCGACATGTTTAAGATTTGGCTAAACATTTCTACGAAATGCACAGGGCAATTTGTCGATAATAGATTATGTATCTCTGCTGCTGTCCTTGCAACTTGCAGTTCATACGTCTCTTTGGACGAGGTTAAAGGCACCGTTGTTTGTAAAAGAATAGACTTTATTCTGCTTAAAGTATCAACTCGAATAGAAGAGATATTCACAGAAGGCCATATTGTTGTCTCCATGTCTGAATTGCTTTTTGGATACAATACTTGCATACAACAAAGGACCCTGGAAGTAACGCTCCTGGCATCATGCCTAAACAGCTGTGGTCACTTAATTTAACGTAGCTACCGTTGGAAAGTTGTCTGAAAAAGGGCTCTATCTGTGTAGCAGGGGTGCCGTGCAGATGACATGAAAGGTATTTTGATGAACCTTCGCAGGCTCCATGCAAGTTAATACCTTGACACAGAAGTGTACCGCTTAGTGATTTTTTACAATTGTTACTACTAAGAAATACCTCTTTTTTCCCTTCACTATAACATTTATGTGTAATAGGTAAATTCCAGGTTGATTTGATGTATCCTTCACCCAACCTTTCATACAGGCCTGCTGATATATATTTCTGGCAGTATTGAAACTGAAAAGTTGTTATCGGGATTGTAATGGTGCCATGTATTATCCATTCAATGACAGGTCTTTCTGACATTGTCAATGGTAATCTTTCTAGCTTTTCAATGCTCAGCACCGTATAGTCTACTCCTTTTTGTGGCAACGAGATTTGTCTATCGGTAAGGTTAAAGATAGAAAATAATGACGTTGTGTTGATTAGACGCCATGGGACGTAGCCTGAACTGAGGTTTTGTAATGTCCAGCCTAGCTGTACAATAGAACGTAATTAGGACTGGCCATGTTGTAACATTAGCCCATCCTGTTCTATTATATCAATAGCAAATGATACAATGCTGTCCAGTGAATAAATTCTGGAGGACAGAGTCGTTAACCCATTGTCCACTACAGAAAGTGATTTTTCCAAATGAATACGATAAATGTCTCGTATTTTTTCTGCAGTTTTAATTTGTGTTACTTTCCAAGCTTCATTGTAAGCTGCGTATATACCGGCGTGTATGAAACGTTTTTGACGCTGTTTGCGAGGTTCCATTACGAAATCTCGCAAGTCAGCACTTTCTTTAAGTAAAGTTAAGTGTTGCTTAATTTTGGGAAGTGTGGATCTCTGTAGCCAGTCGAGGCATAGTTTTCCTACACTATATGTTGTAATTATCCCTGGATGTTGTCTCTGGGAATATCTCGAGACTGACCTGTTCTGTTTAAAGTGTTTAGTGTCTGTGGGCCAGATCAACCATTTGTTCCAATCAGGAATTGTTCTGTTTTGTTTTGAAATATAGGACATGTCTAACCCCTCATCTGTAGTGGTATTTCTATCAGGCATAGGCCTTGGTATAGACGGGTTGTTTAAATCTTTTATCTTGGCTAGACCAAAACAGGTTGTTTGTTGAATGGTGTCATTCAGGAACATTCTTTGTTCCGGGATCATGCAGGCTCTAAACAATGAATCTAGACCTTGTACCTGCCATTCTTTTGTACCCCAGATGGTTTTTGTCTCAATGTTATTTTTCCAAAATTCAAAACCAAATGTAGACATTTTTTCATAACATTTTTCAGAATAAATCAGTTTAGTATTTGTCAACATGTCTTTCACTCCTGTCTTATTTAACATCTTGTAGTAAAACGTTTCTGGATTAGTGTAATTAAATCCTGAGAAGTATTGGAATTTCTCTTAAAATGTTTTTGAACTGCCTTTTGGCGGAGTTGGACAATGTTCCCACTGATTATAACTGAAAACATTTCTAGGATTAGCAGATTTATGCAGATAATGATGCCCAAAGTGATTGTAACAATGCATTTCCTCGTAATTCGACGAACCCTGTAAATATTTATGTTCTGTAAATTTTGCTGACATTTCTAAATCTGACATCATATTATTAATATTTTCAAAGCCCCAATCATCAGAGAAAGTACTAGGTGATACAAAAGTCACTTAATGAGATCTTAAATTGGTTTGGATATATTTCAAGAGCTCAACTGGGCCATAGATTTCATAGTCAGTTTTGTCCAATGCTATACCACCAGGTATAGGGATGGCTGTGATGTTCACTGATGATAGTTCTCTTTTTTCGATGCAAGAGGATCTGTGTGGTTTCAGGACCAAGTTGATGTTCTGACTTGCTGTGTCCATTGTACTATATTTTCCATCAATAAACCTACTCAAACTTAAAACCAAGATGAGCCACAGAAGGAGGAAAAGTACACCTAACACAATCCATAATTTAATCCATGGTGAAGTTAGATATCTTTCTCTGAGTTGATGAAAAAGCTATGTGATTTTATTTTTGAAAGTTTTGTTTGTTGGCTTGTCTTCATGTTCACTTGGATCATCAGAAAAGTCATCAAAGTTGATAAAGTAGCCAGATGCAGTTCTGTCAATTGGTGGAATTGCTTCTGGATTTCCATTGATCTTTGGATTTTCTTTTGTTACATTTGTATAGTCTGAGGCTACATCGTTGTAGACAGTTGTTTCTTGACGAACTGTTGCAATATGGGTTTCAAGAGGCACAAGCTCCATGGCTTTGTTGCATAGTCCTTTTTTATTCACTGCAGGTTTATCAAAAGTGATTAGTCTCTCAGTTTGAACCTCTTGGATTGTAGCAAGATTTAGTCTTCTGTTATTTCTTGGGAGTCCACTGGGCCTACTACTTATTATCGGCCACATGGTTGTGGTTCTACCAGGTCGATTGATACAACTCGGTTCTCCTTTTTTCCAGCAAGTGGTGGTAGTACTACTGATCTTGTTTCGCTGACAGCTAAGACAGGTACTACTTTTCTGTAAGAAGGCCCAAATTCCTTCTTCACCGCGATCTTTTCTCTGACCAGATCCCCAATCTTTGGAATCCAGACAGGTCTTGCTGGGACAAGGGGTTTTTCTTCAGTGGTCGTTGGCTTTAGCTTTTTGTTACTTAGACTTTTTCTTGTTTCATTTAAGTCCTGTAAAACAGCCAAACGATCTTTGATATCAAAGGTTTTTTGTTTCACCACTGAAGTCTGGCAATCCAAATCCTGGATGATCATTCTAGTACCAAATAAAAGTTTGTACAGACTGATACCTCCTAGAGGATTTCTTGGCACGTTATTAAGACTACCTTGGACATTTATTAGATGTTTGACCCACCCGTCACCCGAACCTAATACTCTCGCTGTTATAGATTGCTTTATGTCACGGTTTTTTCTCTCCACTGCCGCATTTCCCTCGGGATGGAATGGACTAGAATACCGCAAAGCAATGCCCAAGCTGGCCATGGCTTCCTTGTAAGCCCAAGAGCTAAACGCAGGACCCTGAACAGAATGTAGCACACCAATCGCGTATGTGCAGATAAAGACTCGCAAATCTTTTATAACAGTTCTGGCGTCTGCTGAGCGCTGGGGCCACATCCAAATAAATCTCGTCTTGATAATTATGGGATCGCATTTTTCCGTCTGGATGTCTGCGCAAAGATAGCCTGATGCTGTCTAATAGTGGTGTCTGGGCAGGTGTCTTCTCCGGTTCACAACTGCGATCTCTGTTGCAGTCCTCACAATTCATTGCAAAGTTATACATTTGCACGCTCATCCCCGGCCACCAGTATTGTGATTGTAAATCTATTAGAGATTTCAGGATCTCTTGGTGCCTCAGACCCAATCCCATGTGTGCTCCTTGTATCAAGAATATTCTCCGGTTCGTGTTTGGAATTACTCTATCCCCCACTCCAGGGATTTGAGCAAACGGAACGGAGTTCGCATCAATTATGTATGTTATGCTGAGTGGATAGTTTAAAGGTAACGCCGCATGATTGCCATCCATTGAGGCTTTTACTGCTAGCAGCGTTTCGCCATCTATTTGTTTTTTTGTACGCTTTTTTGTAGCTACGGAAGCCGAGTGATCAGCTGCCGCTTTGGCTCTGTCGGTGATGGATTAAACCCAGATCTTTTGACTGGGTGTGAGTGTTTGATTGATTCAAATGCTTCGTCCATCACCACCCCCTTTTGTACCGCTTTTGGCCACCATAAGTGTGGCAGGGTGTGCTCAGACGTGAATCCCTTGCTCACTTTGCCACTGGATTCAAGCAAGCCGGGCTGAAGACGGCTGGAATGCCAGAAACTGGTCCTCGGAAGCTTGTTTCCGGTCCAGGAAAGACATGGCTTGGCAGTTCGGGCTGGACTGTTCCCATGAGGCACAGGGTCAGACTGATTTGCATATAGCCATGTCTGAACTGGGGTGGCAGAGTGGGCTAAAGAACGGTGATGGATTAAACCCAAATCTTTTGACTGGGTGTGAGTGTTTGATTGATTCAGATGTTCCGTCCATCACCACCCCCTTTTGTACGGCTTTGGCTCTGTCAGCCAATGAATTCCCTGCAACGTGAACGCCATCACATTGAAGACTCTGTGTGTGTATCTTGTGAGTCTTTTTAAGTTCTTTCTGCAAAAAAGGACTACTTGTTCCCAAAGTTTTTTATGCTTTATTGTGGCGCCTGTCTCATCTTAGTAACCGTTTTTTATCCAGGTCTGCATGGAATTATTGTAAGACTGGATGCAGAAATGCGAATCGCACACTATTAGTGTTGGGAATTCGCGATCGGCATTTTAAAGCGCCATCTTTGGAGATCTTATTTCAGCTCGCTGAGCTGTACAGTTTCTGAGTGATTCAGTTTTAGGGACCATCGGTCTGAATTTACCTAAGCACCATCGACCTTTAACAATCGCGCACGCAGCATTGTACATTTGTTTTTCCACAACGTAGTGTTGTGCAAATCTGTCTATGTAGATTACACAGGTGTACTGTTCGAGAGGCAGAACTTCGATTGACAGGGAGCATTCATGTTCGTATTCCAGATTTTCTCGTTTTTTCATTTTCAGATCAAAAGCATGTTTCACGTCCTCTGTAGCAAGAGAATTTTCCCATTGTATCCATTTTGGATCTAGAGCTATAGCATCTTGTTACTGCCTCAAGGGATGATACTGCTGTTAAAACAGATATCCTTTTCCCTCGGACTAGGGCTCTTTCTTTTGCTACAGCAGTTTGAACCGCAGTTAGAACTTTTTCAGTAGAACTGAATTTCATCTCAGCTTGTGTGTACAAGTGTGATTTGTAAGCTATTGGTACCATTTCTCCCTCATTAGAGGTCAGGTATGTAAATCCGCATCTTCCTGGGATGACTCGGATTACAAGGTTGCGTTCGTTTGCGCGTGTTTGCAGTTTTGTTTTAGTTAACATGTCTGTCTGTAATGATCTTAAAATTCCTGTGTGTTTTTGAGTCCAATTAATTGGTTTAAAATCAGGTTTTATTAGTTCATAGAGAGGTATATCCCTCTCTGCATAATTTAGAATGTATGTTCTTCCGAAATTCAGGAAACCTAGTATTGTTTGTAAGATTTTCAGCGTTTTTGGAGCTTGGAGTACAGCACACTTCTCTAGGAAGTTGTCTGCTAGGCTTTTGCCTTCACTTTATAATTCATATCCTAAAAATAGGACAGTCAGATGGGCAATTCATGATTTTTTAAAGCTGAATTTGTACCGTTCAGCTGCGAACCCAAGTATTATGGTGTTCACTCTTTTGAAGTGAGTCTCCAGGTCATCGTCTGTAAGATAGATGTCATCGACATAGGATAATACCTCATCATCATAAATTTGTAGTCACTCTGTTACTCTGACTGAAAATAATCCTAGGCTATTCTTGAATCCCTGTGGGAGACAACAACATTGTTTTTGGGTCCCCATGCTGGAGAAAGCGGTCAAATATCTGCTTTCAGGTGCTATGTTTTGACAGAAGAAACCATTTGAGATATCTAATGTCGTTTTATATTTCTTGCGCACAATGTTATTCATTAGTGCTGTACTGTGTGTGTTTTGTACTGCAAATGTTTTAAAGCAGGAGTTTAGGTGAATGTAGTCCAAAACTGGCTTGGAGACAGGAAACAAAGGATTGTTCATTTGTGAGGTGCATGTCTCAATCACACCCTGGTATTCAAGTTAATCTAAAACTTCTCTTACTTGTTTTTTAGCTTCTTGCTTAACAGGATACTGCCTCTGTGCAGTAGGTTAATTTTTTAACTGGATCCTATGGCGAGGAGAATCCTCATCCCACCCTACATGATTTTCATATAATGCAGGGGCTTAGGCCACTGCCCATTTTTTAGCAAATGTGTATTTTTTATGAATTGGAATGTGATTAGAGAGGGCAGGCATAATCATTTCTTCGCCATGTGGGCACTTCCTGACAAACTCCGGTGGCCGGTCCCTTTCTGCTAGATGGATATCATAGCCTTTAGATAGCTTCTCCCAAAAGAGACCTTTTATTTTCCTAGTTTTATCTCCCTCTATACGTAATGTTATTTCATATAGTTTATGGGGCACGCTCACTCGGGTGTCTGCAGTTTCCACTTGAATGTATTCATTTGTGTCCACTGTCTCCAGAAGATTCATCAGGATCTTGCGAGCTATGGTCACTTCTGCTGCGCTGTCTAGCATTGTCTGGGCCCACTCTCCATTTTTCAGTTGTGTCCTCAGGATTCCCGGCATGTTTTATTTTAATACTGGCTACCTTCTTTCTGGGAAATTGTATTTTTTTACTTTGATGAGCAGGTTCCTTGTCTTTGGACTTGACGTGCTCTTCTTTATGTTCTGACCGTCCTCTTCTTTCCGATTTCTTTGAGGAAGTCTGAAAAGATCGAGAGGGACGTGTATCAATATCTTGATATCTGTCAGTTTTTCTCAAATTGTCCCTATTTCTAAGGTTGTATCTTTTTTCAGAGGGCTCCCGTTGTGGAGACTTGCCCCCCCCCCCTTCTGGAGATCTATTTCTTCGTTGGGGAGACCTTCCTCTGGACTGAAACTGTTTTTCTCTGGGAGAGGTTTGTTTATTTCCCTCCCACTTCTTCTTTTGAGAATTGAGATTATTTTTAATGAAAGTCTTTTCAGGACTTTCAATTGGTGTATTTTGTCGGTAAGTTGTACCGTCAACTGTTAATTGAACTAAATCTCTATATGCCTTTGTTAATTCTTTTATTTTAACTAAACGTTCTTCACTTGACATTTTTTCAATGTTCGGGTGTGTTGTGTAGCTGGCTAGAACCGGTCATGTTGCTTCTGGTCTACCTAGTGGATTGAGCCTGGTAATGTGATTTTGATGTTTTAGGGCGCCATTAAACCAGAGCAGGTGCTCTTGGTATATTAGTGGAATTTCAACTTCCTCAAAAGGAGTGTATTCCTCCGGAGCTTCAGCTATTTTGTAGTGGTGGAACTCATGTTTTACAGCATGTGCTGCTGGAAAATGTATCCAGGAATAGAATAGCTCTGTCTGCTGAAATTTATGTGCCTCTACCACAAACACGACTGTACCACCTCTTGATGTCACTCCATTTTCCATAAGTTTTATAGTTATGGTTTTTCTTATATTGACCGGGATGATTATTGCATCCGGGTCGTTATCTTCAGTAAACCCTGCATCCAGTTGATTCGCATTTACTGCTGCTTCACCGGTTTCGTTGTTGTCGCCGTGATTTGACATTGTTTAATGAAAGTTTTGCAGAGCAAGTTTTGAGGAAACAAAGATTAGGTGCACAATATTTTGGAACACTGTATCCTTCAACGTTGACTAAACCGAAAAATAATACATAGGAATCTCTTCCTACTAAGTTTCGGCGGATATTAACCTTTCACCCACTCCAGACGTCTATTGGAGTTTTTACGGGAAAAAGGGGTTTGTGTGAAAAAGCACAACTGAGTTACTCTAGTATCTTGCGTTAGATTATCGCCTTACCAAACGTTGGGCGCCATGTAGTGTAGTTCCTATATTCTCAATAGGCTCTGTGCATTGGAATAACATATACAGCAGTTTAGACGTAGGACTGAGGTCAACTTGGTCTCTACTGAAATGTTAGACTTAATTAGGTATGCCAGCTAGCTCAGAGGTCACTAGAAACTTTCTCGAATGAACAGGGAGGAGATAACTTCCCTGATTAGACAAGAAGGTATTAGCTTCTGACAACTGCATAGACATGACAACTTTGCACCCTCCAGAATAAGGAGTATATCTCCAGAGTTGTGTGAAAACAATAGATAGCTATTTCACTCAGTCAATCGTGCATACTTAGTTTCACCAGAGTGCAGAGAAATAGAGAGACAGGCATTTTCAATAAAAGGTGTTATTTATTGAGCAGTCCTCTTTCTCATGCAGAGAAGTGAATTGCCACAATTGCAATACTTGTCATAAATTAAAGTGCGTACAGTAAAAAAAGTATTATAAAATAATACTGTAAAAGCATTGATATGGTTTCTGAGACATATGATACTTAACATGGATAAAATATATACAATTACATACAATGATAAAAGTTGACTAAACGTACACAACTGGTGCTTCTAAATATGCCTACCCCGGTGTACCTAACCTAAGCCTAGTACGTGGGAAGGAGTAAGGGATTCACAATTTAAGTTAAGTTAGTTTTGCCAAGAATCTGAATCAAGAATTCTCTTAGGGTCTAGTCAGCTCCGTACCTTGGTTTTAGAATGAAGGAGGTCTTGTATCTCGTTCTCAGGACTCGATCTCCCAGTCACCCGCAAGGGTGACTGGAAACACTGGAGCTGGATTTTCTCAGCAGAAGAAAAGACAGCGTCTTTCTCAGTGCGTCAAATGGGAGGGACGGCTTCCTTCGGCACTCGCATCAGTTGGGCTTCAGGTAAGTAGATAGCCGCTCTGCTCCAAACCACTGTGTGTTGCTTAAGGCAAATGCTGGTATATTTATACCTGGAATGTGCCGTGTTTGACGTAAGGTTGGACATAAGACGTCAATAAGAACCGTCACTAGGAACTGGCAGTTCTTCCAGGACTCGCAGGAGTTCTAGGACAAACCAAAACAAAAGCATGGGGAATTCCCAGGTTGCTGGAGGTTTGGTTTGTTTAAAGAACTCGCTGTACTTTCTAGGAGTCTAAGGAAGTAGCCTTGCCGTATTTGGACTGCATTGGCTATTACTAAATATGGATTTGATTCTTATGCCTTTATAAGGATATGATTTGTTATAACCACATAAGGGCATAAATCGGGGATATTTAATTAGGGTCCTAGATACGTTTACAACATCCCATCTAACAGCAGGAATGGTTTCAGCACTTTACTGACCTCTATTCTACACCCCTCATTGACCAGATGCTATAAACCTTCTCAAAAGACTATTTGTAGTTAATAAACTTAACAAAGGGACCATTTACATAGGTTTTTTTGTGCAAGGAGCCCTTTTTTTATTTTACACTTTTTTCAACAAGGTGCTAGTGCCCCAAAGATTCCGAATTTCTATTCCTGTCCAGCAGGCACCTCCCAGGGCTTTTTCTACCTCCTGGTTGCTTCTCATGTGGATTTGGAACTGGAAGGATCCCTCTGTCTGCTGCATATATACTATTGGATTTGGGGACTTTGTGTTTGTGATATCACTTGTACGTTCAAAAACTGTTATATAAGGGTGCTGTTTATTTGAAAGAATGCATGCATTAATATGCATTTGTACTTTTTTTGATTCTTAACATTTATTCTGGTGGCCTGCAGTTTCAGTAAGGGCTTGGCTATTTTTTTCATGCAATTTTTCTTCAATTGTAAAGAAAATATGTTGCAGATAGTGCAGAGTTCAGTACATGTTTGCAATATTTGAAATACATTTGAAATTTTTGTTTATTACACTGTGTGGCCCAGTCAGCAAATGGGCCTTCCAGCCACTAGGTCCAGTACTAGTCATGTGTTCATGAAACAACTGTTTCTGCGGTGTTGGTTGAATTGAAAAATCATTTAGGACATTAATGGCATTGGAATAAATTGCAAAATGTGTTTTTTGGGGAGGATTTCACTTTTTCTGCAAATGATGCACAGGTGGGGTAATGTATTTGATGCCTTTGCAGGGTGTGTGGGTTTTTAATATTTCACAGCCCATTTCAATTTTGTTTTTTGGCATTGCGGAAATAATGCTGTTTTCTCCTGTGTTACCATGTCTCCTTTGTCTGGCCAGTGTGGAAGTATGTCTGCTATGGACCGCCATATGTATTTGTTCTCCATTCCATGTGGCCAGGGGCCATTTTGTCAAGTAAGTGTCCATAGGCCTGCATGTGTTCTTTGTTTTCCATTCCTCCTTGCTTGTTATTTGACTATGTGGCTATTGGCCATTTTGTGTAGCCACTACCAGCCAGTGTGCTTTTGCCTTAGACCTGCATAAGTTTTTTGTTGTGGACATGTCTCCTTCCTGGTTCTTGTTGTTTGATGATATGGCTGGTGGCCATTTTGTGTAGCTAGCCAATGTGCTTTTGCCAAAAACCTGCATTTGTTCTTTGCTGTGGCCATGCCTCCAGGCCTCCATGCTTCTTGTTTGACCATGTGGCCATGCAACCATCCTTTTTCTCAGTTTTCGAAGCCATTATGTATGTAGAGGCGTAAGCTTTTTTGTTTGTGCTCATTTTTTAAAACTTTTTCCTGATATCAGTTTAATAATGAGCTTGAGGCCTAGTAGCTCAATACTCATACTAAATGTACTATATGAAAAGTGTTTTATAATATTATATACTTTTTTGCATTTTACACCTGCACCACTTCTTGCCTCCCAAATCCCAATAGATTTCTAAAGGTAGTCCCCTAGTACATCAACAATTATATTTTTTACTTTTTTATAGGTCTAATAATTGGTTCACATATTACTTTCATATAATGTAATGTTTTTTTCAATATTTAAAAAAGTTTTTAGTCCTATTCTTTAATAAATTTTAAAAAAGTAATTTGTTTTACATTTTTAAGAAAAGTAACTTTTTTTGTAATTTTCCTTTTCACATTTTCCAAACATCTATCAAGTCCCTATCTGCCATAGATGCACAGCTGCACAACAGCATTAACTTTCTAAGGATTATTTCATTGTCACCTGCACCTCCCTGAGTGCCGGATCCCAACTAGATGCACACAAAGCAAAAGGTTACATCTGTATGTTGTTGCTCTTTCTTATCCTTCCTGATTGTAAATGAAAGTTTATGTTGGTTTGGTTTTACTTTTGAATAAATACACTGTTTTGTTGTTAAATATTTATAGCTTAAGTAACCACACTAAAATAAACTGTTTGTACTACTGATTCAAAATGCAACATTGCCAGGTTTCACTGATATTCGTATTGCTTGTTTGCTTTCAGAAGCACAAGAGAAGAGACATCACACAAAGTACTGCTAGACAGAAGGCCTGTGCATGTGACGGATGACCGCACCCACCCATTCCTGTTCCTGGAAGCAGATTCAGGAGAGTAGGAGCAACGAAGACACTGGACCTGGCCTCGAGGTAAGATTTTTCTAATTTAAATATTTACAACACCGCTCACACAGACACCCCCTCATTCACACCCCATCCAGTGTCCTTTCCGGCGTTTCCCACCTTCCAGCTGTCCAGTCCCCCCACAGCACTTCTCAATGGCGGCCGCTGTGAGGCCATGAGCAGCGGGCATACCACTGAAATGCCAAAGGTATATATGAAGTTATGACACATACCATTACATCACACTCCATTACAATGCATACTAATACTAGGCATATTGCAACAGTAGAGAAGGTGTTGGATAGCGAAGATGTAAATATTACTATTCCCACTTCAGTGAGTGCAACCCTAAAACTAAGCATTACACAACAAAGCAAACCCTGAACACTAATTTTAATCTTTGAGCCCCAACACACCCCCTAAAAATCATGTTGGACGCAAATGCACACCCCAATTATCATATTGGACCCCAAATTTAGAATTTTACCCTATAATACACCCTAAATATCATCTCTGACTCCCAAAACCCATACCCATCCTAAAACTTAAAAATATGCCATTACTGACCTCACAATGCATTGTAATTGAATGCAATGTAAAGGCACCTGCATTGTTGGGTCTGCGTTGTAAAGGCATTATGATGTAATGCCTGCATTGTAATGCACATCTCCCGTGTCAAAGGCACGCCCGTCTGCATCCATGTGCCCCTGGAATGCGCTCAACAACAAGCACCCTTCCTCTCAGACACTTCACCGCTACGATGCTTTTAATTATTTTAATGATTTTCAAAAACGTGTGTGTCGATTGCTGACAGTCACCTTTCTGTGCTCTACCACTCCCCGTTCCTCCCCGAGCCCAGCTTGTGGTGTGGAGGGAGGTCTTCCTATCCCTAATCACTTCCGGCGGAAGCACGGGTGTGCGGTCTAGTCATCCGACCACCGCCTCCGTACTTAACCGATGTGCTGGACGACGCGCAGCAGACGTGCGCAGCGGGCGCGACGGTGGCGCGCCGGAGTCGTGCCAGAGTCCTGCCCGTCTGCGCCTGTTCGCGGCCCAGGGCCAGTCCTTATGCCCCAACGCATGCTGATTCTAGGCGAACCTACTCCAAACACACTCTCCTGTCCCTAAGGCCACCACAATGTACTAATGATACTTCTCTTTCCCCTCAGCACACGCTTCCATCAACACTAGACATTTCGGCGTCCAATTTCTTATGCAAATCGACTCCAAAACTCCCCTCACAAATCTACAACTTTATTAGTCTAAATTGCAGGTCCCTTCCTAAGCATAGTAGAGATGTTTTTGATCTTCTCTGTTCCTTCCAACCTGATGCCCTGTTCCTCACGGAGACTTGGCTCACAGACCACTCTGGCCCTGATATTGCAATTGCTCTCCCAGATAAATATACCCTCTTGGCCAATAACAGAAAGGGCAAAGAGGGAGGGGGAATAGCCATTATTTTTAAAAGAACTCTCTCCTGTAAATGGGAGGATATCGCGATCTCTAACTGTGAAGCTGGGTTGTTTAAGTTGCTGTTATCCCCCAACCTCACACTTACAGGCGTTCTGATTTACCGCTCCCCCGGCCATGCCTCTTCATGGGCTGCATCTCTATCAGAATGTTTAGCTCCTTTACTACTGATGTCAACCAATTTCCTTATTGTTGGCGATCTAAACATTCATTTTAACGATACAACATGCCCAATTAGTACTAACTTACTATCCGACCTAGCAGCGATGAATATTACCCTACACAACTCAGACCCCACCCACAAGGTGGGCAATCTGCTCGATCCTATTCTATCTAATTTGGATGCAGTATCCTGTAAGCGCCCCTTACCTGTTCCGTGGTCTGACCACTTTGTGCTAGAATTTTCCATCTCATTTGCTCACTCCACTAACAACCTAGCAAGCGCCCCTAAACCTAGAATGACCCGCAACTGGAAGAAATTAGATCCCAATGAATTCAATTCTGCTTTGTCTGATTCTATGCCCCTCACTGAGATCAGTAGCATTGATCAAGTGGACGTCATTCATCGCTGGCTTACATCTGCTGTAGACATTTGTCTCCCACTTCGTAAGCAGACATTTAATATACATCACTCTCCGGCCCCTTGGTTCAATGACCAACTAAAAAAAGAAAAATCCAGCTGCAAACATCTTCAGCGGAAATGGCGCTCAGAGTACGATCCACAAGCTAAACTACACTATAAAGCTGCTCTAACTAAATACCATTCACTCTGCAAAACTGCCAGAACTGAATATGTTAATTCATCCATCCTGAACGCTCAAAATCGTCCTAAAGCCTTGTTCAAGGTAGTGCAGGAAATCTCGGGTGCCACCAGTCAACCCAATAATTAAACAACAGGGGGTGGTGATGGACAGAGTTTCTGAATTAAGCAGAATACTCTCACCCAGTCAAGAGATCAGGGCTTAATCCAACACCGTTTTTTAGCTTACTGCACCATCCCAGCTACAGAACCTGGCTATGTGCAAATTAGTCTGTCCCTGGCCCAGTGCATCATGGGAACAGGGCAAACCAAACTACGAAGCAATTCTTTCACTGGGAAGGAAACAAGCTACCGGGGACCGGTTTCTGGCATTTCAGCCGTCTTCGGCCCGGCTTGCTTGAATCCTGATGGTGCAATGAGCAAGGGACTCACGTCTGAGTATACCCTTCCATGCTTATGGTGGACACAATAATTAAACAACAGGGGGTGGTGATGGACAGAGTTTCTGAATTAAGCAGAATACTCTCACCCAGTCAAGAGATCAGGGCTGAATCCAACACCATTTTTTAGCTCACTGCACCATCCCAGCTACAGAACCTGGCTATATGCAAATTAGTCTGTCCCTGGCCCAGTGCATCATGGGAACAGGGCAAACCAAACTACCAAGCCAATTCTTTCACTGGGAAGGAAACAAGCTACCAGGGACCGGTTTCTGGCATTTCAGCCGTCTTCGGCCCGGCTTGCTTGAATCCTGATGGTGCAATGAGCAAGGGACTCACGTCTGAGTATACCCTTCCACGCTTATGGTGGACAAAATAATTAAACAACATTTTTAATTTATATGTCCGACCCTTGGCGGCTATTGCAGAGCAGGCAGGGCTCTCCATATTTTCATATGCAGATGACACACAGATCATTTTTTCCCTCTCCACCAGTCATCTTTCCACTACATCATCCCTCTGTCATGGACTCAATAATATTGCCTCTTGGATGTACAATAATAAGTTAAAACTGAACGGAGGGAAAACAGAACTCCTCCTATTTGGCAACAATCCTGCCTTATGGGGACCCTCTCACTGGCCCATTCAAATTGGCACCCCTCCCAACCCTTCGAAAACTGCCCGCAACTTGGAAATAATATTCGATGACCAGCAGGCCATGAGACAACATGCCAAGAGAGTCTCCTCCATTTGTACAACTATCCTCAAATGGCTGAGGAAAATCACCTGGATGCTTCCTCTTGAAACCCAGAAAACCGTAGTCAAGGCGTTAATAACATCTCGCCTGGACTATGGTAATGTTCTCTTTTTGGGAGCAGGCAAAGAGGTTATTCGGAAATTACAAACGGTTCAGAACATGGCAGTTCGCCTCCTATGTAAACTACCTCATAAATCTTCCACTTCCTGGCACCGTCGTAGTCTTCACTGGCTAAACATTGACAATCGATGTAAATTCAAGGCTCTTTGTCTTGTACACAAAATTAACACCGGCAAAGCCCCCCAGTATTTAAAATCTCTTATTCACCCGTACCTTCCTTCCCGCACTCTTCGTTCATCTAATCAACATAAACTTCTGATCCCCAGGACGAAGAGAGCCAGAATGGGAGGTCGTTCTTTTGCTTTTTTGGCCCCATCCTTGTGGAATTCTCTCCCTTTGTCCATTCGGATGGAATCCAACTATCTAAAATTCAGAAGGGATGTCAAAACGTGGCTTTTTGATCTTTAGTTTTGCTACTGTACACTCTCCTCATTGGTTTAGCGCCGGGAAACCTCCGGGTAGCTGTGCGCTCTATAAAATTAAATATAAATAAATAAATTTTAAAAAATGCCAGCACCCTCCTCACCATCAAACCTGGTCGCCACATTGCCTGCCAGGACCAACCTCTGTCCCGGACAGGACATCGCCATCACTGATGGCTACTAAATCACCCGCAAGGACTACCCCGCCCATCCAGGAAGAGGCATTTCCATCACCTACAGAAGCACACTCCGACTGACCACACACTCTAATGACCCAACGGTGACCATGGAACTTCCAGATCCGGACCAAACCCAAGCCCATCCTCTGTGACTCCCTCATCTGCAGGCCCCGTGGGCCATGGACCCACATTCTCTGATACCATTGTAGACCTCATTGCACTCCAGGCTCTCCCATTCACTGATGACATCCTACTCGGTGAACTCAATTTCCTCCTGGACAGTCCCTGTGACTAGAACACCACCCACTCCTGGGGAAGCTCCCCCACATCAGACTCAAGCAGCTAGTCACCGCAGCAAGCCACATAGCAGGACACACAGTCAACCACATCTCCTCAGCCAGCAAGAACTACAGCCACACCACCAAACTCTCCTGGCCTGACCGTCATTGTATGCATTACATCTTCACCATGTCCACCGTACCCCACCGCCATCATCGCCCCGCCTCGCAGCTGGATCAAGGCCACCAAAGAATGTCTTGTCAACTCCCTCAGCTCCATCACTCTGCCACCACTTACAATGACACCACAGCCCGCAACTTACACCAATGGATCTCCAACTGCGCCAACACCCAGGCACCCTTCAAAAAGGGTACTGCATTGCAGGCGTAAGGGTGACGCAGTGCCAAAGGGATAGACTGGCCCCATGCATTGCTAGAGTTGTGCCATGGTTGTGACATAACTGCAGCAATGCGTGACTTTAGTGCAGACAGATACATCTGGATTCTAGACATATTTGTCATTATTAGCGTCATGGAGTGCTGTCCAGTGAATACAGCACATCCATGGTGTTCCAAGAAGGGAGTACTGAAAAGTGTTGCAACGCTGTCTTGTTGCAGCGCTGCAACAGTTTTCAAGACTGAGGCCCAGGTATGTGCACTATCTTATTGATGGTGCACATTCCTGCCCTATAGTTTTATTGTAGGGCAGCCCAGCAACGGTGTCCAGCATTAATACCTAATGAAAAGAGGTCCCAAGTGCTATGTCCATTTTTAAGACCAGCTATTTTTGGGTCCTAAAAAACTGCCTCTAACTGCAGTTAGTACCAGTTTTTTTGGTCCTCCAAAGTTCAGGAATCCCCTTGTAAATATCGCAAAGTGAGGTTAGCTGCCGTTTTTGCACGGGAACGCTTCCCTTGAATACCATTATAGCTAGCAGAAGTGGCGATCTTTAGAATGGCCGACTTTCGCAGGAAAACTACCGCTAACAGAGGTTAGCGGCAGCCTGTACATAAGGTGATACAAATCTTGCCGCAAAACCATCGGAAAAGTGCAGCTAAGGCGGTGTTAACTCCTTGTACATATGCCCCCTTCCCCGACATTTGAACTATACCTTGATGAGGTTACTCTACATTGAACTAAAACTTTTTATTAGGCCCAGGGATGAAACACTGTTCTTGAACAATTACTCCTTTAAATGAAAAAGGGGGAACCCAGATGATAAAAAAATGTACTTTATGTACTAGGTGGGAACCATTGAACATGTCCTGTTTAGCTGCCGACTGTAGGTGCCTGCTAGTTCTAAATGGATGACACCTCACAGCCTTAACTTGGGATTTTGGCACATGTGCCCAGCCTTCCAAATCCTTAGTATGGGTCTGGATAGGGTAACGGTCTTCTGCCTTACGAGATTTTCACTTGCAGTGGGAACGATTAGGAAATGTCTGGGGCTAACGTTTTATTCATCATTTCTTTTGTGGAGCTGGTTACTGGTTAGCTGCACATGAAGGGCAAACTAAGTAACATGTTGAAGGTTTCCCTAGAGATGGGTGTATTGAATCAAGTTGTGTTGATCGTTCTCATTGTACGCTATGTATTGTTTGTTTACTTTTTTCTGTCTAATCACATTAGTGATTGTAATCTGTGCCCATGGAATTGCTCACTGGGTCTTGTTCACAGTCCTCGATGGGCTTTGAAACACCCAAGTACATTTCATATTTTCATCATCTTATGATCATTTTTAAGGTTTTTTTTTAAATCTGAAATTGGTTTTAACTTCATCTGCCTCACTTGGTATATTTGTAATGGAATTTAATGTTGTTGATTTATGAAACTACTGAAGTTATGTATGCTTAACTTTCGTAAATGGAAAAAAGAGACAGAAATGCTGTCACGACATGGCAGACCAGGAAAGGTTTGTGTTGGTAGTGTTTCAAATGGTCCTAATATTTCCATTGTGCTAAAATAATGCTAAATCATGCAGAATTACATGTTAGTAGTAAGGAACATAAAGTACATTTATGGTCTTTGGAGTGAAATAAAGTATATGATTGACAGCATATTTTCATACGAGTCCGACCATACCCGCCACGTTTATTTCCCAGGTCAATGCATGACTTGTTAGTCCAGTCCTGTATTGAAGAATTCTAGGACTTGTAGTCCCATAGGGGCATATTACCAAGCAATAGCGATAATTATCGCTATTGCTTGGTTAGAGACAAAATTTTACAGCTGAGCTGCGGCGATTTTTATCGCAGATAAAACTTGGTATTACCAAGGTTTATCGCAAATGCGATAAAAATCGGCCGCAATGCATGAATATCGCTGAAAAGTCCGCGATATTCATGCATTAGCGAGCTAATGTTCTTAGCCATGTTATCCACCTCCCATTCGATAACATGGCTAAGAACTGCTCAGGGCAGGTGTTAGCTTTTGGAGATATTCGCGCTTAGCACGAATATCTCCAAAAGTTGGTAATAGGAGATAGCGATGTTAGCTACTGTTTCCAGTCGCTAACATCTTGGCACGCCCACTTTGCATGTCATTAGTGATAAATATCACTGACATGCAAAGTGGGGCCCAAGATGGTCGCTATCTCCTACTAGCTGTCGCTAACTGGTGTTAGCGACAGCTAGGTAATAGGGAGATAATTTTATCTCTGCTTTCTTGGCTTTTAAAGCCAAAAAAGCGGAGATAAACCCCCTTGATAATATGCTCCATAATTCGTAGAAAATGTGAGACTAACCCAACTAGTCACAAATGGACCTTCAAATCTTGCCTGCTATGTCAGCGACTTTAACACATCTAAGTATAATACACATTAATATAATTAATTCACATGGTTTCGTGCGTTATTTTCTATCTAAGGAACGTCAGTTCCTGCTCTTTGTGATATTCTAGAACGATTCTTCTTCCGTGACACCAAACCGGATTGCTTTTTGCTTCTATTCTCATTTTTAGTTGGGAACCAGGAGGCGACCTATCACCCGTGAAGACACATGCTGATCTCTTTCCCGTTTAATGATTTCATCGGGCTCCTCAACTGGAACACTCTAGGCCCACCTAAGAGTAGACAATAGAAAATGAATCACTCAAATTCAGGTAGCAACACATTCTATGTAAAATCACATTAACATTCCTCATTAGTCGATTTGGTTGTTTTCTTCCATTTCAAATAAGGAATAAAATATTATGACAATTGTCAGCCATTTCTGATTTTCAAAAATAAATGAATCCAAAATGTGTAAACACACAAACAAAACAAAACGAGCACTGTCCTCCTTCAACGTGATTTTTCAATGGCAGTTTCTATTAAAATACGTAAAACAATGCAATACACTCCACACAAACACCACACTAAAATGCACGTGGGGGTCCAAAGAAACATAACTGAACAGGTGTGAAAGTCTAAGGACTTCCAGACAGCTGGCAATTCAGATGCGTGTGCCAACTCAGGTCCATTAAAACCTCACGACTCCAACCGTAATGAGAACCAACTCTATAAAAACTGGCACATGTATTTTTCATTTTGGCACCTGTGGGCCAAATATTCCGCTATGGGATTTGGCTTGATTTAGTTCAGAAATGAACAATTCACATTAATTTAGGTCTACGCATTCAGCTGAAGCTACCAAAATATACCTTTATCAATTGTAGTTTGTTAAGTGTTCTTCTAACTTAGATTTCACACTACCTTTTAAAAACATATTTTAGTTATTTTTTGTACCACACGAAAGGCTCTCTTTTTTTGTTACACCATCTATAACTTTTTAAAATAGAAATGGCCAGCTCTGGTCATGGCGTTTGTGCTTACAGTAAATAACTGAGGGCCTAATCATAAAGGCATTTTGGAGTAGAGAAAATTGCAACTGTTCAGCACATTTCTCCAGCATGCAGCAGAAAGCAAATAATTGTATGGTGCAATTTCTGAAAAATAGTCGAGACACATAACACATGTGAAATTCAAAAGTAATACACAAGAAACTCCTTGAAGCTTGATATTTATTAGTAGCCTTACTCTCTGTCACCAGCCAGTGTAGGTTTCTAATTTACCAAACTTTCTGCATTGAGGGGCTTATTTATAATCCAGTTTGAAGTCAGGTTTATGAATGTAAATTGTAAATTGATACTTGTATAGCGCACTACTCACCCGCAAGGGTCTCAAGGCGCTTGTACGAATACCGCTGTGGAACCCGTCCTGGCTTTCCCTGTGAGGCGTCCACTCCTCGGCACCCCTAAGGTGGAGGCCAGGCATCCTTAGCGTTGTGGGGGCCATTGTGGAGATTAAGCAAGCTATTGCCAAGAGTTGCAGAGTGGGACTCTATGATTAGAATATGCCCCGAGGCGAGAATTATCAGGTTCATGGAATTTTGAGCCCAAGACCCGCCGAGGCGGGGAATTTCCCAGGCTAGGTCTCTGCATTTCGGGTCTGCCGCTCTAACAATTGAGCCACAGATACACAAAGCCACTTTGCATTGCTCTGAGGAGCTTTAAATATCTGGAGTAATGCATTGCAAATTGCTACGTTGCATTACTCTGCCATGGATGGGCATTCCATGGCCTCTGTGCGGTGTTCTCACGCAACTCCCATGGATTATGATGCATCCCCAAATTAACAAGAACTTGTGTACCTGGGTATGCATCAAAATTTCAGACATTCCCAGCGGAGGTGTAACGAGGAGAAATATCTATATTTCTCCCTGTTTCTTCCTTTTTCTATGTTCCTGCAGGGTGCATAGAAGGAGGAATATGCCTCCCAGGATTGTTTCTGTGCAGGAAGGTGTCCCTTGGTGCGAGGGTACCTGCTTTGGTGCTAAACATCCCATTGTGTGCCAGTGCATGGGAAAGTACAGGAATGCACTGTATTCCATTAAATATGACACATTCCTGCCCTTTCCCTGTAATGCAGTACAGCACAGCAAGGACACTTGCAGCACTGCACTGAGTCACACAACTCATAAATGAGCCTATTCCTTCCAAGTTTATACTTTCTTTCCTCTGAAGTTAGTTCAGTTTTGATGAATGAGAAGTTTATCCCTCATTCCCCTAAAAAACAATTTCCTAGCAGAATTATTGGTGCTAATGCCCCCTTGCCTTTCTTGTAACAGTATTAATATACTATTGTGCAATGCACGTCTCCCCTTCGGGCATCAAGTCCAACTATCAGAGCTCTGTGGGTCCTGCATCATTGTTGGTATTTGTTCAGTGGTTACAAATAATGGGTCAAGACAGTATATATTAATGTGGTCCCAGTGTTAGAACATCCAAATAGTGTCAAAAAGGGAAAGGGTTTATTTATTTATTTTATTTATTTATTTTTTACATTTGTAAGGCGCTACAGCTACCCAGAAAGGGTTTCCAAATTTTAAAAAAATCAAAGCAGGAATATATTGATGTTGCGGTGTTATTTAATCACACTGAAACTAGCTAACAATTTGTCAGAAAAACATTGAAGGACATACATTTTTGTAGAAACATCATCATTGCAGTGCCCAAAGGGGAACATGGAAAGGGGAAGGAATGTGATTCAAGTGAGGTAAATAGAGTATAGGTGGTGATAAAATAGCACAATCAGATAATCAGGCATATACTATTCATATGCCAGGAAACCGAAAACAATTAGATATTTGTCACAATACATAACATTTGTACATATTTTGCCATGCAACACACAATTCCACAGTAAAGTAAGTACTGTTGAAGAGAGTGGCATTAGCGAAGTGTCTATGTTTCGACCCTTGTGTGTGTAGGTTCTTCCAACCCTTACTGTCGGGGTCTTCCTCAGGACAAACGTGAGGGGTGCGGGGGGATGGGGCACCTACAAAGGACAAAAGGGAGGTGCCTCAGAACCATGTTAAAGTAAAATAATATAAAACCAGTGACACAAGCGCTACTGGCCAATATAATTACTGTGAGTTGCTACGAAGGGGCCTCTCACAAGTCAATGGTGGAGGTTCATATGGGCTCCGTGGCTCACAAACATATGGAGGAGGGAGTGAGAAAACACCTGCAAAAATAAGGTGTCTGTCAGCCAGCTGATGTATCTAGAAGGTAAGGCAAAGGGCAATAAAGTGATTGCCTATAGGTAAAACCACTTACTCGAAAGATAATTCCTGTAGGTTTGGTCCAGACAATTCACAGATCCAAAAACTTTATGGTACAAATACCATATCATGGGAGTATCAGAAATCCCGAATCAATCAAGGGAGTCTGTGGATCAAGGAGAATAAAAAAACAACTGGATTCAGGACCCGGTAGGTAAAGGTGAAAGGCATAAATGGCACGGAAGGGTTGTGATGGCTGCGATCATAGTGACTAAAAAGGGGGAAACCGGTGTGTATGTAGGGTCTGGTGGATGGTTATATGGTTGTCAGGCTCTACAGAGATATCGAGTGCCCCCAAAAGAGCAACGTGAACAATAGTTGCGTGGAAGCCGCTCTCTGAATGAACGCGTGGGAGTATAGCTCAAGTGAGCGGTCGCATTCCCTAGTTTAAAACGTGTGTTTAAATAATGGCAAGTATTACAGTATTAACACGTGAAAGATATTAAACGCGCTCATATGCAGATTACAAACAAATGCAGTGGTTGAGATTACCACTGGAGGAGCGACGTTAATAATAGTTGCGTGAAAACCGCTCTCTAATGAAAAGCGTGGGGGTATAGGTCAAGTGAGCGGCATTTCTTCAATGGCAGTTAGCATCTATAGAGAGTGGTGTGCTGAGCAAATGGGTGGCGGGTTAAAAATGAAATGCACTTAGCTGTGACACATTCTCCTCCTCACTGCACGTCTTCCTCCTGCAGTCCAGTGTTCAGCGAGGGCCCTCGAAAAGGGCCCTAACCAATCCTGGGGCTACTCTCATACTGCATGACAGCAGCGCCAGGATTGGAGGGAGCGGCTGCTCTCAGTACTCCAGTTGGGTTTGGAGGCCTGCATGTGCTATAACCCCAATGTCTTAAAACAGCTGGTTGAGAGTTTTCAAACTGCACATGTTTGCCTGGCTGTTAGAAGACGACCGGCCGAAGGGACGCACTTTGAAATGAAGTACATGGCAGCCCACCCTCCTCCCTGCTGCTGCTCTCAGTAAGCCCCGCCCCATCCTGACTCTCCATTCAGGACGGGCAGATGAAAAATAAAATGGGAATAAATTAACTTTATTACCATTTTATTTTTCAACCATGGGGCTTGGAGGCATTTTGGTTAGCGGGGTGTTGCTCCTCCGCTCTTACTGAGGAGCCACCCCTATATTTCTTGCCTCACAGAAGCATAGTTGGACAAGGCCTCAACTGGATTCTAGATGAGCCTGTCACCTATTGTATCATTAGGCAAGATCATAGTTTAAAAAGTTGAGATGAGTCACTATTCTTTTTAGAGACCCTCTATAATTCGTCAGTCTCTTTCGACATACTTTTTACCTTGTGCAGTCAAAACAAGTCCCTGTACTTTTAACACTTTTCAATATATCATCCACGTGATATATCGGCCTCAAATTCCAAAGCATTAATTATTGAGATTTGTAATGTCACCTTAAACAGCTATCTGCCAGTCGTACTAGTTGATTTTAATTATTGGCTTAATTAACCACAGGCTCCTTCTGTAGATTTTAAACAGCATTTAAACCCTCTCTCCTGAACCGAAAGTTCATGCACACTTTAGGTCATCAGCCACATGTTCTTTTCACTTCGCCTAACCTATTCGCACACATCAGCACTATATAAACCTTGGTCTGACCATTTTGCAGTTCTTGTTTTGGTAAACATAACAAAGACACCTGCGACTGAACAGTAAAAATGTCAGGTTACCTTCTCGGAGTAAGGTGCCTTCCTTATGACTAAATTCTTCCCTTCTTCTAGAGCCACCCCCTCTGACTTTTGTAAAGATTTGACACCCTTTTTCTTGCTCTAGAAAATAAATGTGTTGCCTTCTTAGACTCACTCCTTCCCTCAACATTTATTAATCAATCAGAAAACATGAGACACAAACTCAATTATTTGTTTTAGCTAGGATCTTGCCACTCCAAAATTGGACTTTTGTAGAGCAGAAATACTTTAGCAAAATACATATTTCTCAGTAGCCAACCAGACCTACCTCCATGCACCCTCAAAATACAGCCAAGAATTACTAAATCAAAGAGTGAATATTATATGCTGGAGATTATTAATGTAGGCAATTTATCCAGGAACCTTTTTTGTCATTAAGGGGCATTGTTCACGTTTTTTTCAATCAAATATTCTCTATCTCCCCTCAGATTATATCTAATAAATCAGATGCACATCTCACGAAAAAAAATGAATCAAATATAGATAAGAACATCTATATGCTGTCCTTTCTTCTCAATGTTGAAATATAAAAGGCATTGTATGTGGCAGTTGGTGTATATTAATAAATATATATGAGAATCAGTGGTTGTCTGAATGACTGTATAGAAAACTGTATACTTATAATAGTGATATTACAGCACACTAAGCATGAGTTACTTTCTATACCAATAAATAAAGTTGTGTTTGTATAAGTGTATAGCTCAGCAAATGTATGTATGATCAATTGTTTGCATAGGTAAAAAGCCATTACAACGCAACTAAAACAGCGCACTACCCTTACAACGGAACTTTTACAACGTAGGATCCGTTACAACGCATGCCATAACAACGCAGCTGCTATTACAACGCATGCAATTACAACGTAAGTTTGGGTAAGTATTTAATTAGATTTTAACCCCTACACTGTCCAACACTTACCCTACTATTACACCCCCCTGGAGTTAGAATAGTAATTTTAACCCCTACGCTATCCAACACTTACACTACTGTTACATTCCCAATAATAAAAAATAAAAAATCTTACCCATACTTACGTTGTAATGGCATGCGTTGTAATAGCAGCTGCGCTGTAATGGCATGCGTTGTAATAGCATGCGTTATAATGAATCTTGCATTGTAAAAGTTTCATTGTAATGGTATGCATTATGAATGTATGCATTGTAACGTCATACATCCTTTGCATAAGTGATAAGGATAACTGCATAAGTGAGTAGAATATGTCCTGCTGTGTAATGTTGATATATGTGTTTGAGTATATTTAATATTGTTCTATTGATCTTTGTCAGCATGTATGAGTGAATGTATAGGTAAGTGTTTAGATGTGTGTGTAAATGAACACATTTGTGAGTTTTTTTAGACTTGTGTTGGTGTGTGAGTGGTTTCAAAAATGGTAGTTTATATTTTGTAGTGAGGGATGAAAGGCTATACTAGTGTATGATGAGGTGTATCTAATTGTCACGTGGATGATGTCATCAGTGATGCCATTCAGTGATCAGTGAGACATTTTTCTCCTTCAATATATGCTGTGCATTGTAGCATATATTGAAAGAGAAAAAATGAGGAGAAGTGATAACAATTCTCCTTGTTGTGCTTTGCTACTCCAATTGAAGGATGGTGCAGCATCGAGACAATGTGCAAGAAAAAGTCCATAATTCAAACATATACCTTTCCTTGAGGCCAAATAGTATTTTTGTACTCCTTTGCATGTAAATTGTCCAATGGTAATCCTATTAAATCATAATAAATTCTTCAGAGGCTGAATTATCTTCCTAAAACTTTGGCTTTAAAAATATTAAGTAGGAATTTGGTAATTCTCTAGGCAAAAGTTGTTTAAAAACCAACTGAGCATCATTACTTAGTGTCCAGCCTTTGTCACATTTTAGATAGGCAGTGTAATGTCCAGATGTTGTGGAAGGACCATCATGGAAAAATATTGCTACTGCTACAAAACTCCTCCCTGATATTGATAGTTGAGTACCTACAACATGTTTTATTAAAGTGTCCAATTTTCTTCTGTCAGCTGTACACTGTATCATTAAAATTATATATTGTCCATATCTTTGTATAAATAATGTTGATAACATTTCTGATTTGCATTGCCTACACTCCATGTTTTGATTTGCAGCATTAACTAATTTATTGTTAATGTCAAATATAGAAATCATTCAGTGTCTACATTAGTGCTACATGTATACATACAATTTTTGCAAACCTTACACGGAGATACTGCTGAAAGATAAGGCCACTTACCATTGACTCGTTCCAGACCTTTGGACCATCTTCTGCCTGTTCTAGCTGTTCGCCGGACCCGCTTCGCGGGTCCCGCTTCACTGTGTGTGCACCAGAGGCTGCGGAGGCTTAAAGGGGCTGCGAGCACGTCGGCAGGGACTCCAGTGACCAGGAGTCCCTGCGAGGCCATTTCTCCACATGTGGCCCGCTCTCCCCGGAAGCCTCGCCCACCGTGGTCTCATATTTAAGCAGCCCATTTGCCCGCGCTCGCGGGACGCGCACGGGTCGAAGCGCGGAGCGAAGCCCGGGCAAAGGGCGGGCGGTTTGAGGCCGTTCGAGGATGGGAGGGACTGGACTGGGCCTCCCCCTTGTTGCCAACTCTGCTTTAGCGGTATTGCTATTTTGTTATTGGTATCAGGTGGGTTCCTTTGGAACCATGTGTTCGCGTATAAGTCGTAGCAGGGCTGCTAAAGGAGGGAAGATGTTGAATGGGACACTTGATGACTTTATAACTAGGACCAATACAGCTATAGATATTGAAATCACAAAAATGCAAAATAGAGTCTCTATAGAATTAGACGCAGCTAGAAGACTGTCCCAGGATATTGCTATGTCTAAAAAATAATCCCTGGGCCACATTGCAACTGCTAAAACCCCCGAGCGTTCGTCTGGCCCACGGCCAATTACTACACAGGCGGATATCCATCATATCATAGCCATAACCTCACCTGCGCCAGACACTATTTCAGGGTTGGCCCATTCTTATACCAATCAGAGTCCCACCTTGAATGCACTGGACTTAGAATTGGGGTCACCTACTGAAAAAATTTCTAAAACTAATGAGTTGTATGGGAATAACTTGTGCGCCAGTCATAAGGGTGTAGTACAAAAAAGGAAACGTAATACAAGATCTGCCTATTCGAGGAAGAAGGACAAAGTTGCTAGGGCACAATATTTTAATGGTAGAAAGCCTTTTGTAGAAAGTGGGGTAGGTGGGGATGGAGTCTTAGACCAGGCGCTCTCAAGCGTCGAAGAGAACTGTTCGATCATAGATGTTTCCAAGTTAGATATTGTAGAGGGGGAGTATGACCCACATAATGGTGCTGTGAAGGATGGGGTACCCACATGCGAAACAGAGGGAAGAGATGAGGAATTCTTAAAAATAGTATGGGAAACCTTAAAAAAGCTTCTATCTCCTCTAGAACTCAGGCTTTCTCACATAGAAAATCACCTTCTAGAGGTAGAAAAGAGCATTCTCACACTAGCTAGTCTTAGTTTAAAGTAAAACAAATCTAATATCCCACCTGAAGCTGATAAAATTGCACTGGCACCCACTGTCGCTCCACCAGCACCGCCCCCAACTAAACCAATACCCAAACCACGCATGAAGGTCCTCAATTTCAAAGCAATTAAATCCCCTTCGAAGGCTCCCAAACAACTCCCTTCACAACTAATACCACTCCAAAAAGAAGCTCCTGCCCGAGGACGAAAGAAACTAAGGCCCACCGAACTAACTTACAGGGGCCACAATTCACAGAGAACTTTCATGGGGGCTATATAGATCTCCCCCCAGATGTAAGGCCATATGTGGTGGTGTTAGCTGGAGTACCTGAAATCGACACCCATTACCAAGAAAATTTCTGGTCTCTTAAAAACAAGGTAATCCATTGGCTAAACGCAAGTAGACCGCTACCTAATCACCTGAGAAGCAGAATTTTAATGGTGCGAAGGGTTCATTGGATAGGTCCATCATGTAAATCCATTCCAGTTGATTGCATTGTAGTCTCACTCGAAGACCCTCACACGGCACAACACATATGTTCTTGGAACACAGGTGGTGAGAATTCGTCTATTGTAGTTAGACCACTCACCTTTTTCTACCCTCCACGGCCTAGTCTAAATCATGGTGGGAACTGGTCACTGGTCCGACACCCTGCTCGGGGTGGGGAAAGAGATGGTTGGCAAAGCACAAATAGATGGTGGAATGGGGCACCAACCTTTAATAGGTTCGGTTGCCTAGAAGAGGTAGATTGACTCCCTACGTTAATGCCACATCTGACTGGCTCTAAAGTCATACCCCCTTTGCAGAGCATTGAACCCATCCCTACCAAGTATAACATAGGAAAGAGTATTCCACTTCCTAGAATAGGAACAGTCACAGCTTGGTATTGAATATAATGTTATATACATAAGACCCCGCAAGTGAGGTAGTATTTTGTCTATGCTTCCTAAATCAGGCTTGCACTAGCACTTTAAAAATGAGGGTTGAGAACTAGGCGTTGTCATGTGATCAAGGCTGCTGGGACAGTCGAAACGCGTCTTGATGGCACACTGGTGAAATAAATTGAATTTACACTAAGAAGGTCTGCCCTCGTCATTTCAAATGCAGTATTGGGAAGTAAATGTCACGAGTTGAAGTGATATATATATATATATATATATACACACTGACGAAGGCAGACCGCCGAAACGCGTCTGTGTGCACCCCTCCGCTGATTAAAATCTAGCGCGTTTGTATTCCTCAACTTCGAGTGCTGTCATTCTTTCCAGGAGAAGTGGGAAGGACTTTGGAGCGTGAATATATATATATATATATATATATATATATATATATATTAAAGAGCAAAGCTCCCCTGTGCTGTTGGAAGGGCTCACCGCTCTAACCAGAGGCCCACAGGCTCGTTATGGCTCCAGGCAACCTTGACGCTTTACCCCAATAAAATTTCAATGAGTCCGATGCGTTTCGGGGCCATGAACGCCCCTTCTTCATGGACATTTACTCCAAGACACAGCGTCTTGCCTGACATTCAAAAATTATTTGTTTATTTAAATATGGCCGTCCTGAGTGGGTGTGGCTCTTGGGATAGAAGGTACCAGGAAACCTGGTTGTTGTAGTCCCACAGGTGAGTCAATTAATCCTTGAGTAGGTGCAATGCCTTGGTTCACTGTGTCGATATGTTCATTCCTGAAGTAGGTAGAGAAAAAGTCATTAAAGTTGCAGCATTCTTATGGAAAAAGCGCTGAATGGCAGTAAACTTTGAAATCTGCCTCAGCCTTCACTGCGCACTGTATCTCTTAGTGCGCATGAAGTGGAGCTCCTTCCACGTTTTGGGCTAAACGTATAGAAATGAAAGAGCAAAGCGCCCCTGAGCTGTTGGAAGGGCTCACCGCTCTAACCAGAGGCCCACAGGCTTGTTATGGCTCCCGGCAACCTTGACCCTTTACCCCAATAAAATTTCAATGAGTCCGATGCGTTTGGGGACCATAAACGTCCCTTCTTCATGGAAATGTACTCCAAGGCAAAGCGTCTTGCCTGACATTCAAAAACGATTTGTTTATTTGAATATGGCCGTCCTGAGTGGGTGTGGCTCTTGGGATAGAAGGTACCCTGGTTGTTGTAGTCCGAAAGGTGAGTCAATTAATCCTTGAGTAGGTGCAATGCCTTGGTTCACTGGTGTTGATATGTTCATTCCTGTAGTAGGTAGAGAAAAAGTCATTAGAGTTGCAGCATTCTTTTGGAAAAAGCGGTGAATGGCAGGAAACTTTAAAATCTGCCTCAGCCTTCACTGCGCACTGTATCTCTTAGTGCGCATGAAGTGGAGCTCCTTCCACGGTTTGGGCTAACCGTAGAGAAACAAAAGAGCAAAGCGCCCCTGCGCTGTTGGAAGGGCTCACCGCTCTAACCAGAGGCCCACAGGCACGTTATGGCTCCCGGCAACCTTGACCCTTTACCCCAATAAAATTTCAATGAGTCTGATGCGTTTCGGGGCCATAAACGCCTTTTCATGGACATGTACTCCAAAGCAAAGCGCCTTGCCTGACATTCAAAAATGATTTGTTTATTTGAATATGGCCGTCCTGAGTGGGTGTGGCTCTTGGGATAGAATGTACCAGGAAACCTCGTTGTTGTAGTCCCAAAGGTGAGTCAATTAGTCCTTGAGTAGATGCGATGCCTTGGTTCACTGGTGTCGATATGTTCATTCCTGTAGTAGGTAGAGAAAAAGTCATTAAAGTTGCAGCATTCTTTTGGAAAAAGCTCTGAATGGCTGGAAACTTTGAAATCTGCCTCAGCCTTCACTGCGCACTGTATCTCTTAGTGCGCATGAAGTGGAGCTCCTTCCACGTTTTGGGCTAACCGTAGAGAAATGAAAGAGCAAAGCGCCCCTGAGCTGTTGGAAGGGCTCACCGCTCTAACCAGAGGCCCACAGGCACGTTATGGCTCCCGGCAACCTTGACACTTTACCCATATAAAATTTCAATGAGTCTGATGCGTTTCGGGGCCATAAACGCCTTTTCATGGACATGTACTCCAAAGCAAAGAGTCTTGCCTGACATTCAAAAACGATTTGTTTATTTGAGTATGGCCGTCCTGAGTGGGTGTGGCTCTTGGGATAGAAGGTACCAGGAAACCTCTTTGTTGTAGTCCCAAAGGTGAGTCAATTAATCCTTGAGTAGATGCGATGCCTTGGTTCACTGGTGTCGATATGTTCATTCCTGTAGTAGGTAGAGAAAAAATCATTAAAGTTGCAGCATTCTTTTGGAAAAAGCGCTGAATGGCAGGAAACGTTGAAATCTGCCTCAGCCTTCACTGCGCACTGTATCTCTTAGTGCGCATGAAGTGGAGCTCCTTCGACGGTTTGGGCCTTCCGTAGAGAAATAAAAGAGCAAAGCGCCCCTGCACTGTTGGAAGGGCTCACCGCTCTAACCAGAGGCCCAAAGGCTCGTTATGGCTCCGGGCAACCTTGAAGCTTTACCCCAATATAATTTTAATGAGTCTGTCGCGTTTCGGGGCCATGAACGCCCCTTCTTCATGGACATGTACTCCAAGGCAAAGCGCCTCGCCTGACATTCAAAAATTATTTGTTTATTTGAATATGGCCGTCCTGAGTGGGTGTGGCTCTTGGGATAGAAGGTACCAGGAAACCTGGTTGTTGTAGTCCCACAGGTGAGTCAATTAATCCTTGAGTAGGTGCAATGCCTTGGTTCACAGGTGTCGAAATGTTCATTCTTGAAGTAGGTAGAGAAAAAGTCATTAAAGTTGCAGCATTCTTTTGGAAAAAGCGCTGAATGGCAGGAAACTTTGAAATCTGCCTCAGCCTTCACTGCGCACTGTATCTCTTAGTGCGCATGAAGTGGAGCTCCTTCCACGTTTTGGGCAAACCGTAGAGAAATGAAAGAGCAAAGCGCCCCTGAGCTGTTGGAAGGGCTCACCGCTCTAACCATAGGCCCACAGGCTTGTTATGGCTCCCGGCAACCTTGACGCTTTACCCTAATAACATTTCAATGAGTCCGATGCGTTTCGGGGCCATAAACGCCTTTTCAGGGACATGTACTCCAAAGCAAAGCGTCTTGCCTGACATTCAAAAACGATTTGTTTATTTGAATATGGCCGTCCTGAGTGGGTGTGGCTCTTGGGATAGAAGGTGCCAGGAAACCTCGTTGTTCTAGTCCCAAAGGTGAGTCAATTAATCCTTGAGTAGATGCGATGCCTTGGTTCACTGGTGTCGATATGTTCATTCCTGTAGTAGGTAGAGAAAAAATCATTAAAGTTGCAGCATTCTTTTGGAAAAAGCGCTGAATGGCAGGAAACGTTGAAATCTGCCTCAGCCTTCACTGCGCACTGTATCTCTTAGTGCGCATGAAGTGGAGCTCCTTCGACGGTTTGGGGCTTCCGTAGAGAAATAAAAGAGCAAAGCGCCCCTGCACTGTCGGAAGGGCTCACCGCTCTAACCAGAGGCCCAAAGGCTCGTTATGGCTCCGGGCAACCTTGACGCTTTACCCCAATATAATTTCAATGAGTCCGTCGCGTTTCGGGGCCATGAACGCCCCTTCTTCATGGACATGTACTCCAAGGCAAAGCGCCTCGCCTGACATTCAAAAATTATTTGTTTATTTGAATATGGCCGTCCTGAGTGGGTGTGGCTCTTGGGATAGAAGGTACCAGGAAACCTGGTTGTTGTAGTCCCACAGGTGAGTCAATTAATCCTTGAGTAGGTGTGATGCCTTGGTTCACTGGTGTCGAAATGTTCATTCCTGAAGTAGGTAGTGAAAAAGTCATTAAAGTTGCAGCATTCTTTTGGAAAAAGCGCTGAATGGCAGGAAACTTTGAAATCTGCCTCAGCCTTCACTGCGCACTGTATCTCTTAGTGTGCATGAAGTGGAGGTCCTTCCACGTTTTGGGCTAACCGTAGAGAAATTAAAGAGCAAAGCGCCCCAGAGCTGTTGGAAGGGCTCACCGCTCTAACCAGAGGCCCACAGGCACGTTATGGCTCCCGGCAACCTTGACGTTTTACCCCAATAAAATTTCAATGAGTCTGATGCGTTTCGGGGCCATAAACGCCTTTTCATGGACATGTACTCCAAAGCAAAGCGTCTTGCCTGACATTCAAAAACGATTTGTTTATTTGAGTATGGCCGTCCTGAGTGGGTGTGGCTCTTGGGATAGAAGGTACCAGGAAACCTCTTTGTTGTAGTCCCAAAGGTGAGTCAATTAATCCTTGAGTAGATGCGATGCCTTGGTTCACTGGTGTCGATATGTTCATTCCTGTAGTAGGTAGAGAAAAAATCATTAAAGTTGCAGCATTCTTTTGGAAAAAGCGCTGAATGGCAGGAAACGTTGAAATCTGCCTCAGCCTTCACTGCGCACTGTATCTCTTAGTGCGCATGAAGTGGAGCTCCTTCGACGGTTTGGGCCTTCCGTAGAGAAATAAAAGAGCAAAGCGCCCCTGCACTGTTGGAAGGGCTCACCGCTCTAACCAGAGGCCCAAAGCAGAGGCCCAAAGGCTCGTTATGGCTCCGGGCAACCTTGACGCTTTACCCCAATATAATTTCAATGAGTCCGTCGCGTTTCGGGGCCATGAACGCCCCTTCTTCATGGACATGTACTCCAAGGCAAAGCGCCTCGCCTGACATTCAAAAATTATTTGTTTATTTGAATATGGCCGTCCTGAGTGGGTGTTGCTCTTGGGATAGAAGGTACCAGGAAACCTGGTTGTTGTAGTCCCACAGGTGAGTCAATTAATCCTTGAGTAGGTGCAATGCCTTGGTTCACTGTGTCGAAATGTTCATTCTCGAAGAAGGTAGAGAAAAAGTCATTAAAGTTGCAGCATTCTTTTGGAAAAAGCGCTGAATGGCAGGAAACTTTGAAATCTGCCTCAGCCTTCACTGCGCACTGTATCTCTTAGTGCGCATGAAGTGGAGCTCCTTCCACGTTTTGGGCTAACCGTAGAGAAATGAAAGAGCAAAGCGCCCCTGAGCTGTTGGAAGGGCTCACCGCTCTAACCAGAGGCCCACAGGCTTGTTATGGCTCCCGGCAACCATGACGCTTTACCCTAATAACATTTCAATGAGTCCGATGCGTTTGGGGACCATAAACGTCCCTTCTTCATGGAAATGTACTCCAAGGCAAAGCGTCTTGCCTGACATTCAAAAACGATTTGTTTATTTGAATATGGCCGTCCTGAGTGGGTGTGGCTCTTGGGATAGAAGGTACCCTGGTTGTTGTAGTCCGAAAGGTGAGTCAATTAATCCTTGAGTAGGTGCAATGCCTTGGTTCACTGGTGTTGATATGTTCATTCCTGTAGTAGGTAGAGAAAAAGTCATTAAAGTTGCAGCATTCTTTTGGAAAAAGCGGTGAATGGCAGGAAACTTTAAAATCTGCCTCAGCCTTCACTGCGCACTGTATCTCTTAGTGCGCATGAAGTGGAGCTCCTTCCACGGTTTGGGCTAACCGTAGAGAAACAAAAGAGCAAAGCGCCCCTGCGCTGTTGGAAGGGCTCACCACTCTAACCAGAGGCCCAAAGGCTCGCTATGGCTCCCGGCAACCTTGACGTTTTACCCCAATAAAATTTCAATGAGTCCGCGCGTTTCGGGCTCATGAACGCCCCTTCTTAATGGACATGTACTCCAAGGCAAAGCGTCTCGCCTGACATTCAAAAACGATTTGTTTATTTGAATATGGCCATCCTGGGTGGGTGTGGCTCTTGGGATAGAAGGTACCAGGAAACCTGGTTGTTGTAGTCCCACAGGTGAGTCAATTAATCCTTGAGTAGGTGCAATGCCTTGGTTCACTGGTGTCGATATGTTCATTCCTGTAGTAGGTAGAGAAAAAGTCATTAAAGTTGCAGCATTCTTTTGGAAAAAGTTCTGAATGGCTGGAAACTTTGAAATCTGCCTCAGCCTTCACTGCGCACTGTATCTCTTAGTGCGCATGAAGTGGAGCTCCTTCCACGTTGTGGGCTAACCGTAGAGAAATGAAAGAGCAAAGCGCCCCTGAGCTGTTGGAAGGGCTCACCGCTCTAACCAGAGGCCCACAGGCACGTTATGGCTCCCGGCAACCTTGACCCTTTACCCCAATAAAATTTCAATGAGTCTGATGCGTTTCGGGGCCATAAACGCCTTTTCATGGACATGTACTCCAAAGCAAAGCGCCTTGCCTGACATTCAAAAATGATTTGTTTATTTGAATATGGCCGTCCTGAGTGGGTGTGGATCTTGGGATAGAATGTACCAGGAAACCTCGTTGTTGTAGTCCCAAAGGTGAGTCAATTAGTCCTTGAGTAGATGCGATGCCTTGGTTCACTGGTGTCGATATGTTCATTCCTGTAGTAGGTAGAGAAAAAGTCATTAAAGTTGCAGCATTCTTTTGGAAAAAGCTCTGAATGGCTGGAAACTTTGAAATCTGCCTCAGCCTTCACTGCGCACTGTATCTCTTAGTGCGCATGAAGTGGAGCTCCTTCCACGTTTTGGGCTAACCGTAGAGAAATGAAAGAGCAAAGCGCCCCTGAGCTGTTGGAAGGGCTCACCGCTCTAACCAGAGGCCCACAGGCACGTTATGGCTCCCGGCAACCTTGACACTTTACCCCAATAAAATTTCAATGAGTCTGATGCGTTTCGGGGCCATAAACGCCTTTTCATGGACATGTACTCCAAAGCAAAGCGTCTTGCCTGACATTCAAAAACGATTTGTTTATTTGAGTATGGCCGTCCTGAGTGGGTGTGGCTCTTGGGATAGAAGGTACCAGGAAACCTCTTTGTTGTAGTCCCAAAGGTGAGTCAATTAATCCTTGAGTAGATGCGATGCCTTGGTTCACTGGTGTCGATATGTTCATTCCTGTAGTAGGTAGAGAAAAAATCATTAAAGTTGCAGCATTCTTTTGGAAAAAGCGCTGAATGGCAGGAAACGTTGAAATCTGCCTCAGCCTTCACTGCGCACTGTATCTCTTAGTGCGCATGAAGTGGAGCTCCTACGACGGTTTGGGCCTTCCGTAGAGAAATAAAAGAGCAAAGCGCCCCTGCACTGTTGGAAGGGCTCACCGCTCTAACCAGAGGCCCAAAGGCTCGTTATGGCTCCGGGCAACCTTGACGCTTAACCCCAATATAATTTTAATGAGTCTGTCGCGTTTCGGGGCCATGAACGCCCCTTCTTCATGGACATGTACTCCAAGGCAAAGCGCCTCGCCTGACATTCAAAAATTATTTGTTTATTTGAATATGGCCGTCCTGAGTGGGTGTGGCTCTTGGGATAGAAGGTACCAGGAAACCTGGTTGTTGTAGTCCCACAGGTGAGTCAATTAATCCTTGAGTAGGTGCGATGCCTTGGTTCACAGGTGTCAAAATGTTCATTCTTGAAGTAGGTAGAGAAAAAGTCATTAAAGTTGCAGCATTCTTTTGGAAAAAGCGCTGAATGGCAGGAAACTTTGAAATCTGCCTCAGCCTTCACTGCGCACTGTATCTCTTAGTGCGCATGAAGTGGAGCTCCTTCCACGTTTTGGGCAAACCGTAGAGAAATGAAAGAGCAAAGCGCCCCTGAGCTGTTGGAAGGGCTCACCGCTCTAACCATAGGCCCACAGGCTCGTTATGGCTCCCGGCAACCTTGACGCTTTACCCTAATAACATTTCAATGAGTCCGATGCGTTTCGGGGCCATAAACGCCTTTTCAGGGACATGTACTCCAAAGCAAAGCGTCTTGCCTGACATTCAAAAACGATTTGTTTATTTGAATATGGCCGTCCTGAGTGGGTGTGGCTCTTGGGATAGAAGGTACCAGGAAACCTCGTTGTTCTAGTCCCAAAGGTGAGTCAATTAATCCTTGAGTAGATGCGATGCCTTGGTTCACTGGTGTCGATATGTTCATTCCTGTAGTAGGTAGAGAAAAAATCATTAAAGTTGCAGCATTCTTTTGGAAAAAGCGCTGAATGGCAGGAAACGTTGAAATCTGCCTCAGCCTTCACTGCGCACTGTATCTCTTAGTGCGCATGAAGTGGAGCTCCTTCGACGGTTTGGGCCTTCCGTAGAGAAATAAAAGAGCAAAGCGCCCCTGCACTGTTGGAAGGGCTCACCGCTCTAACGAGAGGCCCAAAGGCTCGTTATGGCTCCGGGCAACCTTGACGCTTTACCCCAATATAATTTCAATGAGTCCGTCGCGTTTCGGGGCCATGAACGCCCCTTCTTCATGGACATGTACTCCAAGGCAAAGCGCCTCGCCTGACATTCAAAAATTATTTGTTTATTTGAATATGGCCGTCCTGAGTGGTTGTGGCTCTTGGGATAGAAGGTACCAGGAAACCTGGTTGTTGTAGTCCCACAGGTGAGTCAATTAATCCTTGAGTAGGTGTGATGCCTTGGTTCACTGGTGTCGAAATGTTCATTCCTGAAGTAGGTAGTGAAAAAGTCATTAAAGTTGCAGCATTCTTTTGGAAAAAGCGCTGAATGGCAGGAAACTTTGAAATCTGCCTCAGCCTTCACTGCGCACTGTATCTCTTAGTGTGCATGAATTGGAGGTCCTTCCACGTTTTGGGCTAACCGTAGAGAAATTAAAGAGCAAAGCGCCCCAGAGCTGTTGGAAGGGCTCACCGCTCTAACCAGAGGCCCACAGGCACGTTATGGCTCCCGGCAACCTTGACGCTTTACCCCAATAAAATTTCAATGAGTCTGATGCGTTTCGGGGCCATAAACGCCTTTTCATGGACATGTACTCCAAAGCAAAGCGTCTTGCCTGACATTCAAAAACGATTTGTTTATTTGAGTATGGCCGTCCTGAGTGGGTGTGGCTCTTGGGATAGAAGGTACCAGGAAACCTCTTTGTTGTAGTCCCAAAGGTGAGTCAATTAATCCTTGAGTAGATGCGATGCCTTGGTTCACTGGTGTCGATATGTTCATTCCTGTAGTAGGTAGAGAAAAAATCATTAAAGTTGCAGCATTTTTTTGGAAAAAGCGCTGAATGGCAGGAAACGTTGAAATCTGCCTCAGCCTTCACTGCGCACTGTATCTCTTAGTGCGCATGAAGTGGAGCTCCTTCGACGGTTTGGGCCTTCCGTAGAGAAATAAAAGAGCAAAGCGCCCCTGCACTGTTGGAAGGGCTCACCGCTCTAACCAGAGGCCCAAAGCAGAGGCCCAAAGGCTCGTTATGGCTCCGGGCAACCTTGACGCTTTACCCCAATATAATTTCAATGAGTCCGTCGCGTTTCGGGGCCATGAACGCCCCTTCTTCATGGACATGTACTCCAAGGCAAAGCGCCTCACCTGACATTCAAAAATTATTTGTTTATTTGAATATGGCCGTCCTGAGTGGGTGTTGCTCTTGGGATAGAAGGTACGAGGAAACCTGGTTGTTGTAGTCCCACAGGTGAGTCAATTAATCCTTGAGTAGGTGCGATGCCTTGGTTCACTGGTGTCGAAATGTTCATTCCTGAAGAAGGTAGAGAAAAAGTCATTAAAGTTGCAGCATTCTTTTGGAAAAAGCGCTGAATGGCAGGAAACTTTGAAATCTGCCTCAGCCTTCACTGCGCACTGTATCTCTTAGTGCGCATGAAGTGGAGCTCCTTCCACGTTTTGGGCTAACCGTAGAGAAATGAAAGAGCAAAGCGCCCCTGAGCTGTTGGAAGGGCTCACCGCTCTAACCAGAGGCCCACAGGCTTGTTATGGCTCCCGGCAACCTTGACGCTTTACCCTAATAACATTTCAATGAGTCCGATGCGTTTCGGGGACATAAACGCCTTTTCAGGGACATGTACTCCAAAGCAAAGCGTCTTGCCTGACATTCAAAAACGATTTGTTTATTTGAATATGGCCGTCCTGAGTGGGTGTGGCTCTTGGGATAGAAGGTACCAGGAAACCTCGTTGTTCTAGTCCCAAAGGTGAGTCAATTAATCCTTGAGTAGATGCGATGCCTTGGTTCACTGGTGTCGATATGTTCATTCCTGTAGTAGGTAGAGAAAAAATCATTAAATTTGCAGCATTCTTTTGGAAAAAGCGCTGAATGGCAGGAAACGTTGAAATCTGCCTCCGCCTTCACTGCGCACTGTATCTCTTAGTGCGCATGAAGTGGAGCTCCTTCGACGGTTTGGGCCTTCCGTAGAGAAATAAAAGAGCAAAGCGCCCCTGCACTGTTGGAAGGGCTCACCGCTCTAACCAGAGGCCCAAAGGCTCGTTATGGCTCCGGGCAACCTTGACGCTTTACCCCAATATAATTTCAATGAGTCCGTCGCGTTTCGGGGCCATGAATGCCCCTTCTTCATGGAAATGTACTCCAAGGCAAAGCGCCTCGCCTGACATTCAAAAATTATTTGTTTATTTGAATATGGCCGTCCTGAGTGGGTGTGGCTCTTGGGATAGAAGGTACCAGGAAACCTGGTTGTTGTAGTCCCACAGGTGAGTCAATTAATCCTTGAGTAGGTGCGATGCCTTGGTTCACTGGTGTCGAAATGTTCATTCCTGAAGTAGGTAAAGAAAAAGTCATTAAAGTTGCAGCATTCTTTTGGAAAAAGCGCTGAATGGCAGGAAACTTTGAAATCTGCCTCAGCCTTCACTGCGCACTGTATCTCTTAGTGCGCATGAAGTGGAGCTCCTTCCACGTTTTTGGCTAACCGTAGAGAAATGAAAGAGCAAAGCGCCCCTGAGCTGTTGGAAGGGCTCACCCCTCTAACCAGAGGCCAACAGGCTTGTTATGGCTCCCGGCATCCTTGACGCTTTACCCTAATAACATTTCAATGAGTCCGATGCGTTTCGGGGCCATAAACGTCCCTTCTTCATTGACATGTACTTCAAGGCAAAGCTTCTTGCCTGACATTCAAAAATGATTTGTTTATTTGAATATGGCCGCCCTGAGTGGGTGTTGCTCTTGGGATAGAAGGTACCAGGAAACCTGGTTGTTGTAGTCCCACAGGTGAGTCAATTAATCCTTGAGTAGGTGCGATGCCTTGGTTCACTGGTGTCGAAATGTTCATTCCTGAAGTAGGTAAAGAAAAAGTCATTAAAGTTGCAGCATTCTTTTGGAAAAAGCGCTGAATGGCAGGAAACTTTGAAATCTGCCTCAGCCTTCACTGCGCACTGTATCTCTTAGTGCGCATGAAGTGGAGCTCCTTCCACGTTTTTGGCTAACCGTAGAGAAATGAAAGAGCAAAGCGCCCCTGAGCTGTTGGAAGGGCTCACCGCTCTAACCAGAGGCCAACAGGCTTGTTATGGCTCCCGGCATCCTTGACGCTTTACCCTAATAACATTTCAATGAGTCCGATGCGTTTCGGGGCCATAAACGTCCCTTCTTCATTGACATGTACTTCAAGGCAAAGCTTCTTGCCTGACATTCAAAAATGATTTGTTTATTTGAATATGGCCGCCCTGAGTGGGTGTGGCTCTTGGGATGGAAGGTACCCTGGTTGTTGTAGTCCCACAGGTGAGTCAATTAATCCTTGAGTAGATGCAATGCCTTGGTTCACTGGTGTTGATATGTTCATTCCTGTAGTAGGTAGAGAAAAAGTCATTAAAGTTGCAGCATTCTTTTGGAAAAAGCGGTGAATGGCAGGAAACTTTAAAATCTGCCTCAGCCTTCACTGCGCACTGTATCTCTTAGTGGGCATGAAGTGGAGCTCCTTCCACGTTTTGGGCTAACTGTAGAGAAATGAAAGAGTAAAGCGCCCCTGAGCTGTTGGAAGGGCTCACCGCTCTAACCAGAGGCCCACAGGCTCGTTATGGCTTCCGGCATCCTTGAAGCTTTACCCCAATAATATTTCAATGAGTCCGATTCGTTTCGGGGCCATAAACGCCCCTTCTTCATGGACATGTACTCCAAGGCAAAGCGTCTCGCCTGACATTCAAAAATTATTTGTTTATTTGAATATGGCCGTCCTGAGTGGGTGTGGCTCTTGGGATAGAAGGTACCAGGAAACCTGGTTGTTGTAGTCCCACAGGTGAGTCAATTATTCCTTGAGTAGGTGTGATGCCTTGGTTCACTGGTGTCGATATGTTCATTCCTGTAGTAGGTAGAGGAAAAGTCATTAAAGTTGCAGCATTCTTTTGGAAAAAGCGCTGAATGGCAGGAAACTGTTGGATTCCACCGGCCCAAACACTGCAGGAACGTAGTATTGCCCAATCCACTACCCTGACTCAAATGCCACCCATGCGGTATACACCATGGGAAAACACTGGAGACTAGGGGAGGGGGTAGGAAAACAAAAAACAAAAAAAAGAAAAGGGAATGGACGTCGGAAGAGTTCACCCATACCTGGATTGCTGAACAAACTAGTCACCACCTCCACGCTTCTGTACCTATGAAGGAATACACACAATTACTTCTAGGTCCAAGTATAAACTTAAGAACCCCCCCTCTCTTTCCATAACCACCCTTCACCATATAGCAAACATGACCTCCTTACTTGTTGGCTGTACAGGATTTGCTTCGGGAGGGCCAGCAACAGGAAGAAAGCACAGCGTGTGCTGGAGGTGTATCCAGGGTCACAAAGAAACTATCTTTTCTTCAGGGTCTAATTTCAATGCACGGGTAAGTTTGAGGGGGGAAAAAGCATTTTTGTAGGCACAAAAAACCCCCCAAGGAATGTCAATAGTCTTGGGTTTTCACGGAGCAAAACAACACAAGCACCACATCCGGGAGTAACAGCGTTCTGGACTGGTTTCAGCACGTCGGAAAACGACCAAGCAGCCCACAATGAGGAGGACTGCCTGCAGTAAACGAGGAAGCCAAACGCATCTCCCCGGCTCCTTGCAGCATCCACGGCGTACCCCAGCGGAGTACACTGTCCTTCCGGCGGTGAGTATACGGGGGAACTGGAGCCCCAGTAACCCTCGGAAATCCAAGTAATAGAGATAAATGAACAGCGGGGTACGGGAAGGAAACAAGGAAAGAACCAAGGAACTGGGAGAAGGAGGGGCAAAGAGAGGAACACAGAGGGTCGGGGAGGAAACAACAAAAAAAAGGAACATGAGCCCGTGAACCTAATGTCAAAGGGGAGCTCAGCAAGCAACAACAACCCCAAACCTGGAACCCAATGCAAAAAAGATACCATCACTGAGTCAAGGGAGGGGCTGGCCTTTAAACCCGGCAAGGTGAATCATGTGATGGTGAAACATGGCCATGGAAAGCGGACTAGACCCGAGTCCCTAACAGTACCCCCCCCCCAACAACCCTCCCCACAGGACGGGGCTTAGAGGGGTGCTGCCTATGGAACAAACGGACCAACCGTGGCGCATGCACACTCCCAGCAGGTTCCCATGTCCGATCCTCAGGAGCATAGCCCTTCCAATCCACAAGGTAGAAGAGGCGACCTCTCCTACGTCTGGAATCCAGAATAGCCTGAACCTCAAACTCCTCTTCCCCATCCACCATCAAGGGAGGGGGTGGTGGCACAACCTGGTTAGGTGAGACATAAGGATTCAGGAGTGACGTATGAAACACTGGATGGACTTTATAGTCATCAGGCAACCCCAGTTTCATAGCCACGGGATTAATCACCTCTAGTATAGCAAACGGACCCACATACCTAGGCTGCAACTTGCGTGACCCTTGCAACCTCAAATTACGTGAGGCCAACCATACCCGATCACCCACTTTATATGACGGAGCAGGGACTCTGTGTTTGTCTGCCTGAGCCTTCATGGTGGTTTTAGCCGCCTGTAACTGTTCCCGGGCCACATCCCAGATACCACCCAGAGTCCTACATATATCGTCTATGGCTGGCACATGCCAAGTAGGCTGTATGGCTAATGCCCTGGGATGATACCCCAATGAACAAAAAAACGGAGTCATACCTAATGCAGAATGCAAGCTATTATTATATGCAAATTCCGCAATAGGAAGAGCCACCAACCAATCACAAGATAACGATGACACAAGGCACCTCAAGAACTGCTCCATGGTTTGGTTTGTACGCTCCGTCTGACCATCGGATTGCGGATGGTATGCTGACGATAAACGAACATCGATCTTAAGCACAGAGCACAGTTCCGTCCAGAATTGGGAGACAAACTGTGCTCCTCTGTCAGACACAATCGCAGATGGCAACCCATGGATCCTGATTACAGAGGACATAAACACCAAAGCCATTTCCCTGGCAGTAGGGATCTTGGGCAACGGGATAAAATGAGCCATTTTTGTGAACAGATCCACCACCACCAATATTGCGGTCTGTCCTGACACAGATGGTAGATCTGTCACAAAATTCATGCTAATGGTGTGCCAAGGAGCAGGAGGAACCTCTAAGGGTTGCAACAGACCAGACGGCTTACTATGGGTAGGTTTACTGGTGGCACAAACAGGAAAGGCGGCCACATAACTCTGTATGTCCTTAATCATCGTATCCCACCAAAACCATCTCAAACACATTTCCCTTGTCTTTTGCATCCCCGGATGTGCTACCAATGAAGAAGCATGACACCACTTCAGAACCATCTCCCTCAAGGCTGGGGGAATGAACAAGCGCTTCCCATGATACAACAATCCTTCCTGCACCAATACCTGGGGTAGAGCCAACCAGGGAGCCAAATCCAACTGTTTCAATTGCGTCTTTACCAGAGAGGGAAAGTCCTCAGAGTGTGTAACCCCTATAATCCTTTCCTCGCTGATCATTGGTCTATCCTCTTTTACAAAACCCCTCAGGCCGGCCCTCCACATGTACACGGGAAAGGGCATCAGATTTTTTCTGCTGTGCGGCGGGTCTATAAGTAATGACAAAGTCATACTCGTTAAAGAATAAGACCCATCGCATTTGGCGAGGTGTTAATGCCCGTGCAGACCGGAAAAACTCCAGATTCTTGTGGTCAGTATAAATCGTGACGGTGTGCCTAGCGCCCCATAAATAGTGGCGCAACTCCTCAAATGATAGTTTCACCTCCAACAATTCTCGCTCGTCCACCGTGTAATTGCGCTCCGCAGGCAACAGGGTCTTCGAGAAAAAGGCAATGGGGTGCATCTGACCGGTCTTAACCTCCCTTTGTGACAACACCCCTCCTCCCGCACACAAGGAGGCGTCTGTTTCCACGAAAAATGGCAAAGCAGTATCAGGATGCACCAACACTGGCGCAGATGTAAACTTCTCTAACAAAAGGCAAAAAGCATTCTGCGCTTCAACAGACCAGACAAAGGGAACCCCCTTCCTCAACAATCGGGCCATGGGAGCCACAATATCGGAAAAATGTGCTATAAACCGCCGATAGAAATTGGCGAACCCCAAAAGGGCCTGGATATGCTTGACAGTGGATGGAACAGGCCAGGTGACAATTGCCTCTATCTTTCTGGGGTCCATTTGAATCCCTTCCGAAGTAATGATAAACCCCAAGAACTCTACCTTCTGGGTGCTGAACTGGCACTTATCCAATTTGGCGTACAGATGATGGTCCTGTAACTTCTGTAACACCTGAGACACATGTACTTGATGCTCGGCCCCCGTCTCAGAAAAGATCAATATGTCATCCAGATAGACGATGACGCTCCTATCTAGGTATTCACGGAGGACTTCATTAATGAAGAATTGGAAGGCGGCCGGCGCATTGCATAAGCCAAACGGCATTACGCAGTATTCGAATAGGCCGTATTTAGTTTTAAACGCCGTCTTCCATTCATCCCTGGGGCGAACACGTATGAGATGATAAGCACCCCGCAGATCTAATTTGGTAAATACCGTTGCCTTGCGGAGCTGGTCCAACAACACGGTAATGAGTGGAAGAGGGTACCTATTCTTTACTGTAGCCTTGTTCAGAGCCCTATGATCCACACATGCTCTCAACGTCCCCTCCTTCTTCGGAATGAAGAAGATCGCCGATGACACCGGTGAACTGGAGGGACGGATATAGCCCATCTTTACCATCTCCTCCAGTTACTCCTTAAGATGTATCTCCTCAGGTTCCGAAAGCGCATAAATTCGACAAGAAGGTAAAGGGGCCCCTGGTATTAAATCGATCTTACAGTCAAACGACCGGTGCGGAGGAAGCCCCTGTGCCTGGATCTTATAAAAAAAAAAACGAAAAGCAGAATACTGCGAGGGGACTGTCCTCACCTCCGCCCCAGCACAAGACAAAGGGGGAATGCCTTCACTGGCCTCCTTGTAGCAATGTTTGAGGCAATACTTGGAATCTAAAGTCACCAAACGTTGTACCCAATCGATCTTAGGGTTATGTTCCTGGAGCCATGGAACTCCCAACACTAGACCAAAGGAAGGGGCATCAATAAGGTCAAAGACCACCGATTCGGAATGACCGTTCTCGCATAACAATGTCAGCGGTTCAGTCTGGCGCGTAATGGAACCTGAGGTTAATTCCGTCCCATCAATGGCTCTCATTGGCTCCGGCTGTTTCTTAAACTGACAAGGAATACCTAACTTTTCCGCCAAAGAGATGTCAATGAAATTCCCGGTTGCACCGGAATCCAACAAAACAGACACTGGTACACGGGTACTCCCAGGGAGCAGAAGATGTGCCAGAATGATGAAATGTCTAGGCACCTGATCTATCACACCCAGAACATCATAGGTCCCCACTGCTCCTCGGCCTAAGGCTGGACTACGGTCCACCTGTACACACGCTACCTTTTTATTGAACACCAGACCTGAGGGTTTAACGGGACACTCTCTTGCAAAGTGGCCACCCTGTCCACAATACAAACATAAATTCAGCTCCCTCCTTCGTCGCTTCTCTTCCATGGACAACGGGCCTCTCACTCCACCGATCTCCATGGGTTCAGGAGTGGGCCTGTTATCAACTGAGGGTTTCATTTCTGGTTTCACATAACTCCCCCTAGACACCTGAAAACGACTACGATCACCACGCCTCTCAGACAACCTATGATTTAACTTCACCACCAGATCTATAAAAGCGGCACAGTCGTCTGGAGGGTCCACCACCTGAGAAACCACATCCTTGAGTTTGTCACACAAACCCTGATAAAACAAGGAGGTCCTTTTGTCTGCTGGCCAATGAGTTCCAGACACCAGCCTGTTGAAGGTAGAGACATAGGTTAACAAGTCCTGTCTGCCTTGTCTTAACTTTAAGAGCTCTGCATCACTGGCCTGCATGAAGGCGTGTTTAGCGAACAGGCCTCTCATTAATTCCTTAAACGCTGGGTAGTCATGCAAAACCTGTCATCGCTATCTACCAGAGGGATAGCCCACTGAGCAGCAGTACCAGCCAAATACGATATGGTAAATGCAACCTTGGCCGTGTCATCCGGAAAGGCAGTCGGCCTGCACATAAAATGCAGTTGGCATTGAGTCATAAAGGTCCCATACTTATTGCTGTCTCCCAAAAACCTCTCCGGTGGGGCTAGGGGGACAGGAACGGGTGATGTAACAGTAACCGCCACAGGAGCTCCCTGCCCTGCCCCTCCACCGTACTGGAAGGTGGCTGGCTTTATGATAGGAGTAGGTTCCCTGTCTCGCAGCTGTTCTCTGGCCTTTACAGCCCCAAGCTCTTGCTTAAGACCTGCATTCTCCTGCTGAAAATCCTGCACCTTGGCCTGTAAGGCCGCCACTGCCCCCACTATATCCTGCATAGTAGGCACCCTATCGGTCACCTCCGAAGGACCACCCAAGCTTTCCTCCATTCTAGTTCAGGCAGTGCAATAAGTCGTGGGCTTGGTATTCTGTTGGATTCCACCGGCCCAAACACTGCAGGAACGTAGTATGGCCCAATCCACTACCCTGACTCAAATGCCACCCATGCGGTATACACCATGGGAAAACACTGGAGACTAGGGGAGGGGGTAGGAAAACAAAAAACAAAAAAAAAGAAAAGGGAATGGACGTCGGAAGAGTTCACCCAGACCTGGATTGCAGAACAAACTAGTCACCACCTCCACGCTTCTGTACCTATGAAGGAATACACACAATTACTTCTAGGTCCAAGTATAAACTTAAGAACCCCCCTCTCTTTCCATAACCACACTTCACCATATAGCAAACATGACCTCCTTACTTGTTGGCTGTACAGGATTTGCTTCAGGAGGTCCAGCAACAGGAAGAAAGCACAGCGTGTGCTGGAGGTGTATCCAGGGTCACAAAGAAACTATCTTTTCTTCAGGGTCTAATTTCAAAGCACGGGTAAGTTTGAGGGGGGAAAAAGCCTTTTTGTAGGCACAAAAAAACCCCCAAGGAATGTCAATAGTCTTGGGTTTTCACGCAGCAAAACAACACAAGCACCGCATCCGGGAGTAACAGTGTTCTGGACTGGTTTCAGCGCGTCGGAAAACGACCAAGCAGCCCACAACGAGGAGGCCTGCCTGCAGTAAACGCGGAAGCCAAACGCGTCTCCCCGGCTCCTTGCAGCATCCACGGCGTACCCCAGCGGAGTACACTGTCCTTCCGGCGGTGAGTATACGGGGAAACTGGAGCCCCAGTAACCCTCGGAAATCCAAGTAATAGAGATAAATGAACAGCGGGGTACGGGAAGGAAACAAGGAAAGAACAAAGGAACTGGGAGAAGGAGGGGCAAAGAGAGGAACACAGAGAGTCGGGGAGGAAACAACAAAAAAAAGGAACACGAGCCCGGGAACCTAATGTCAAAGGGGAGCTCAGCAAGCAACAATAACCCCAAACCTGGAACCCAATGCAAAAAAGATACCAAGCACTGAGTCAAGGGAGGGGCTGGCCTTTAAACCCGGCAAGGTGAATCATGTGTTGGTGAAACATGGCCATGGAAAGCGGACTAGACCCGAGTCCCTTGAAATCTGCCTCAGCCTTCACTGCGCACTGTTTCTCTTAGTGCGCAAGAAGTTGAGCTCCTTCCACGGTATGGGCTAACCGTAGAGAAATGAAAGAGCAAAGCACCCCTGCGCTGTTGGAAGGGCGCACCGCTCTAACCAGAGGCCCACAGGCTCGTTATGGCCTCGCCTGACATTCAAAAATTATTTGTTTATTTGAATATGGCCGTCCTGAGTGGGTGTGGCTCTTGGGATAGAAGGTACCAGGAAACCTGGTTGTTGTAGTCCCACAGGTGAGTCAATTATTCCTTGAGTAGGTGCGATGCCTTGGTTTACTGGTGTCGATATGTTCATTCCTGTAGTAGGTAGAGGAAAAGTCATTAAAGTTGCAGCATTCTTTTGGAAAAGTCGCTGAATGGCAGGAACCTTTGAAATCTGCCTCAGCCTACACAGCGCACTGTTTCTCTTAGTGTGCATGAAGTCGAGCTCCTTCCACTGTATGGGCTAACCGTAGAGAAATGAAAGAGCAAAGCACCCCTAAGCTGTTGGAAGGGCGCACCGTTCTAACCAGAGGCTCGCAGGCGTGTTATGGCTCCCGGCAACCTTGACGCTTTACCCCAATAAAATTTCAATTAGTTCGATGTGTTTCTGGGCCATGAACGCCCCTTCTTCCTGGACATGTACTCCTAGGCAAAACATCTCGCCTGACATTCAAATATGATTTGTTTATTTGAATATGGCCGTCCTGAGTGGATGTGGCTCTTGGGATAGAAGGTACCCTTGTTGTTGTAGTCCCAAAGGTGAGTCAATTAATCCTTGAGTAGATGCGATGCCTTGGTTCACTGGTGTCGATATGTTCATTCCTGTAGTAGGTAGAGAAAAAGTCATTAAAGTTGCAGCATTCTTTTGGAAAAAGCGCTGAATGGCTGGAGACTTTGAAATCTGCCTCAGCCTTCACTGTGCACTGTATCTCTTAGTGCGCATGAAGTGGAGCTCCTTCCACGTTTTGGGCTAACCGTAGAGAAATGAAAGAGCAACGCGCCCCTGAGCTGTTGGAAGGGCTCACCGCTCTAACCAGAGGCCCACAGGCTCGTTATGGCTCCCGGCAACCTTGACGCTTTACCCCAATAAAATTTCAATGAGTCTGATGCGTTTCGGGGCCATAAACGCCCCTTTTTCATGGACATGTACTCCAAGGCAAAGCGTCTCCCCTGACATTCAAAAACGATTTGTTTACTTGAATATGGCCGTCCTGAGTGGGTTTGGCTATTGGGATAGAAGGTACCAGGAAACCTCGTTGTTGTAGTCCCAAAGGTGAGTTAATTAATCCTTGAGTAGATGCGATGCCTTGGTTCACTGGTGTCGATATGTTCATTCCTGTAGTAGGTAGAGAAAAAGTCATTAAAGTTGCAGCATTCTTTTGGAAAAAGCAGTGAATGGCAGGAAACTTTGAAATCTGCCTCAGCCTTCACTGTGCACTGTATATCTTAGTGCGCATGAAGTGGAGCTCCTTCCATGGTTTGGTCTTACCGTATAGAAATAAAAGAGCAAAGCACACCTGCGCTGTTGGAAGGGCTCACCACTCTAACCAGAGGCCCAAAGGCTCGTTATGGCTCCCGGCAACCTTGACGCTTTATCCCAATAAAATTTCAATGAGTCAGACGCGTTTCGGGGTCATGAACGCCCCTTCTTCATGGACTTGTGCTCCAAGGCAAAGCGTCTCGCCTGACATTCAAAAACAATATGTTTATTTGAATATGGCCGTCCTGAGTGGGTGTGGCTCTTGGGACAGAAGGTACCAGGAAACCTGGTTGTTGTAGTCCCACAGGTGAGTCAATTAATCCTTGAGTAGGTGCGATGCCTTGGTTCACTGGTGTCGATATGTTCATTCCTGTAGTAGGTAAAGAAAAAATCATTAAAGTTGCAGCATTCTTTTGGAAAAAGCGCTGAATGACAGGAAACATTGAAATCTGCCTCAGCCTACACTGCGCACTGTATCTCTTAGTGTGCATGAAGTCGAGCTCCTTCCACTGTATGGGCTAACCGTAGAGAAATGAAAGAGCAAAGCACCCCTAAGCTGTTGGAAGGGCGCACCGTTCTAACCAGAGGCTCGCAGGCGTGTTATGGCTCCCGGCAACCTTGACGCTTTACCCCAATAAAATTTCAATTAGTTCGATGCGTTTCTGGGCCATGAACGCCCCTTCTTCCTGGACATGTACTCCTAGGCAAAACATCTCGCCTGACATTCAAATATGATTTGTTTATTTGAATATGGCCGTCCTGAGTGGATGTGGCTCTTGGGATAGAAGGTACCCTTGTTGTTGTAGTCCCAAAGGTGAGTCAAATAATCCTTGAGTAGATGCGATGCCTTGGTTCACTGGTGTCGATATGTTCATTCCTGTAGTAGGTAGAGAAAAAGTCATTAAAGTTGCAGCATTCGTTTGGAAAAAGCGCTGAATGGCAGGAAACTTTGAAATCTGCCTCAGCCTTCACTGCCCACTGTATCTCTTAGTGCGCATGAAGTGGATCTCCTTCCACGTTTTGGGCTAACCGTAGAGAAATGAAAGAGCAAAGCGCCCCTGAGCAGTTGGAAGGGCTCACCGCTCTAACCAGAGGCCCACAGGATTGTTATGGCTCCCGGCAACCTTGACGCTTTACCCCAATAAAATTTCAATGAGTATGATGCGTTTCGGGGCCATAAACGTCCCTTCTTCATGGACTTGTACTCCAAGGCAAAGCGTCTTGCCTGACATTCAAAAACGATTTGTTTATTTGAATATGGCCGTCCTGAGTGGGTATGGCTCTTGGGATAGAAGGTACCCTGGTTGTTATAGTCCCAAAGGTGAGTCAATTAATCCTTGAGTAGATGCAATGCCTTGGTTCACTGGTGTTGATATGTTCATTCCTGTAGTAGGTAGAGAAAAAGTCATTAAAGTTGCAGCATTCTTTTGGAAAAAGCGGTGAATGGCAGAAAACTTTAAAATCTGCCTCAGCCTTCACTGCGCACTGTATCTCTTAGTGCGCATGAAGTGGAGCTCCTTCCACGGTTTGGGCTAACCGTAGAGAAACAAAAGAGCAAAGTGCCCCTGCGCTGTTGGAAGGGCTCACCACTCTAACCAGAGGCCCAAAGGCTCGCTATGGCTCTCGGCAACCGTGACGATTTACCCCAATAAAATTTCAATGAGTCCGATGCGTTTCGGGCTCATGAACGCCCCTTCTTCATGGACATGTACTCCAAGGCAAAGCGTCTCGCCTGACATTCAAAAACGATTTGTTTATTTGAATATGGCCGTCCTGAGTGGGTGTGACTCTTGGGATAGAAGGTACCAGGAAACCTGGTTGTTGTAGTCCCACAGGTGAGTCAATTAATCCTTGAGTAGGTGCAATGCCTTGGTTCACTGGTGTCGATATGTTAATTCCTGTAGTAGGTAGAGAAAAAGTCATTAAAGTTGCAGCATTCTTTTGGAAAAAGCGCTGAATGGCAGGAAACTTTAAAATCTGCCTCAGCCTTCACTGCGCACTGTATCTCTTAGTGGGCATGAAGTGGAGCTCCTTCCACGTTTTGGGTTAACCGTAGAGAAATGAAAGAGTAAAGCGCCCCTGAGCTGTTGGAAGGGCTCACCGCTCTAACCAGAGGCCCACAGGCTCGTTATGGCTCCCGGCATCCTTGACGCTTTACCCCAATAAAATTTTAATGAGTCCGATGCGTTTCGAGGCCATAAACGCCCCTTCTTCATGGACATGTACTCCAAGGCAAAGCGTCTCGCCTGGCATTAAAAAATGATTTGTTTATTTGAATATGGTCGTCCTGAGTGGGTGTGGCTCTTGGGATAGAAGGTACCAGGAAACCTGGTTGTTGTAGTCCCACAGGTGAGTCAATTAATCCTTGAGTAGGTGCGATGCCTTGGTTCACTGGTGTCGATATGTTCATTCCTGTAGTAGGTAGAGGAAAAGTCATTAAAGTTGCAGCATTCTTTTGGAAAAGTCGCTGAATGGCAGGAACCTTTGAAATCTGCCTCAGCCTACACAGCGCACTGTATCTCTTAGTGTGCATGAAGTCGAGCTCCTTCCACTGTATGGGCTAACCGTAGAGAAATGAAAGAGCAAAGCACCCCTAAGCTGTTGGAAGGGCGCACCGTTCTAACCAGAGGCTCGCAGGCGTGTTATGGCTCCCGGCAACCTTGACGCTTTACCCCAATAAAATTTCAATTAGTTCGATGTGTTTCTGGGCCATGAACGCCCCTTCTTCCTGGACATGTACTCCTAGGCAAAACATCTCGCCTGACATTCAAATATGATTTGTTTATTTGAATATGGCCGTCCTGAGTGGATGTGGCTCTTGGGATAGAAGGTACCCTTGTTGTTGTAGTCCCAAAGGTGAGTCAAATAATCCTTGAGTAGATGCGATGCCTTGTTCACTGGTGTCGATATGTTCATTCCTGTAGTAGGTAGAGAAAAAGTCATTAAAGTTGCAGCATTCGTTTGGAAAAAGCGGTGAATGGCAGGTAACTTTAAAATCTGCCTCAGCCTTCACTGCGCACTGTATCTCTTAGTGCGCATGAAGTGAAGCTCCTTCCACGGTTTGGGCTAACCATAGAGAAATAAAAGAGCAAAGCGCCCCTGCGCTGTTGGAAGGGCTCACCGCTCTAACCAGAGGCCCAAAGGCTTGTTATGGCTCCCGGCAACCTTGACGATTTACCCCAATAAAATGTCAATGAGTCCGACGCGTTTCGGGCTCATGGATGCCCCTTCTTCATGGACATGAACTCCAAGGCAAAGCGTTTCGCCTGACATTCAAAAACGATTTGTTTATTTGAATATGGCCGTCCTGATTGGGTGTAGCTCTTGGGATAGAAGGTACCAGGAAACCTGGTTGTTATAGTCCCACAGGTGAGTCAATTAATCCTTGAGTAGGTGCAATGCATTGGTTCACTGGTGTCGATATGTTCAATCCTGTAGTAGGTAGAGGAAAAGTCATTAAAGTTGCAGCATTCTTTTGGAAAAAGCTCTGAATGGCAGGAAACTTTGAAATCTGCCTCAGCCTTCACTGCGCACTGTATCTCTTAGTGCGCATGAAGTGGAGCTCCTTCCACGGTTTGGGCTAACCGTAGAGAAATTAAAATGCAAAGCACCCCTGCGCTGTCGGAAGGGCGCACCGCTCTAACCAGAGGCTCGCAGGCTTGTTATGGCTCCCGGCAACCTTAACGCTTTACCCCAATAAAATTTCAATGAGTCCGATGCGTTTCCGGGCCATGAACGCCCCTTCTTCATTCACATGTACTCCAAGGCAAAGCATCTCGCCTGACATTCAAATACGATTTGTTTATTTGAATATGGCCGTCCTGAGTGGGTGTGGCTCTTGGGATAGAAGGAACCAAGGTACCTGGTTGTTGTAGTACCACATGTGAGTCAATTAATCCTTGAGTAGGTGCGATGCCTTGGTTCACTGGTGTCAATATGCTCATTCCTGTAGTAGGTAAAGGAAAAGTCATTAAAGTTGCAGCATTCTTTTGGAAAAAGCTCTGAATGGCAGGAAACTTTGAAATCTGCCTCAGCCTTCACTGCGCACTGTATCTCTTAGTGCGCATGAAGTGGAGCTCCTTCCACGGTTTGGGCTAACCGTAGAGAAATGAAAATGCAAAGCACCCCAGCGCCGTTGGAAGGGCTCACCGCTCTAACCAGAGGCCCGCAGGCTCGTTATGGCTCCCGGCAACCTTGACCCTTTACCCCAATAAAATTTTAATGAGTCTGATGCGTTTCGGTGCCATGAACGCCCCTTCTTCATGGACATGTACTCCAAGGCAAAGCGTCTTGCCTGACATTCAAAAACGATTTGTTTATTTGAATATGGCCGTCCTGAGTGGGTGTGGCTCTTGGGATGGAAGGTACCAGGAAACCTGGTTGTTGTAGTCCCACAGGTGAGTCAATGAATCCTTGAGTAGGTGCGATGCATTGGTTCACTGGTGTCGATATGTTCATTCCTGTAGTAGGTAGAGGAAAAGTCAATAAAGTTGCAGCATTCTTTTGGAAAAAGCTTTGAATGGCAGGAAACTTTGAAATCTGCCTCAGCCTTCACTGCGCACTGTATCTCTTAGTGCGCATGAAGTGGAGCTCCTTCCACGGTTTGGGCTAACCATAGAGAAATGAAAGAGCAAAGCGCACCTGCGCTGTTGGAAGGGCTCACCGCTCTAACCAGAGGATCGCAGGCACGTTATGGCTCCAGGCAAATAACTTGGCAAGGTTCCCACCACAGTTTCCACAGCACAGAGGGAGTCCACAACTTGTTCTCCTTTCTTCAGGTAATTTATTACATTATTTTACACCATGTGAAAACAAAACAGGACGGTCAACTCGTTTCGGCAGTTGCCTTCAACTGGACCATACATATGTGATCAAGGTACATCAGGTACCGAAACGCGTAACGGCCGACAAAGTAACAGCTAAATAAATAGGAACTCTTGGCACCAACCTGGGTCTGTGCTCCACGTTTTTTCTGGAAAAAGAAAGCACAAGCTATCAGTGGAGTGGTGTGGATACATTGCTCCACACCAAACTTCCAATAAAAGACGGCGCTGACTCTGTGAATCTGAATCCAAACGATTTATTAAGTACTCAGTTGCTGCTTGGATGCATTTCGGCGGCCTGCTCCTGCCTTGTTCACTACACTTGCATCACATTATGTCAGACTTTATATCCACATACATGACTTCATGAGTTAATTGCCTTACAGGTTTAGACTAGCAGTTGCTATGGTTACATGGTTACAATGCTCATGGAAGGACATAGAAGAGTTCATGACTTGCACATTATATTTGACATGGCAGTCTGTTTACACTTTTTCCTGAAAGTTTAAATACACAAACATTTCCGTCTTATGGATTCATCCCTAATATGCTTAATGCTATGTAATCACATATGCATATTAAAACTGTGACACCCTGGTGAAATAAAATTAAATAACTTTACCATTCATAACACAAGTCAAACACAGTGCGTGTATTATTGTTCAAAGCGCTTGGTGTTGCTGGGATTGGTCAATATATAACAGCTTCGCTTGCTTGCTCGTGCTCACGGGGGTGTGGAGGCAAACGCGCGGCGGTCTACTAAGAGAGTCTTATGCCACGTGAGTGTTTGAACGCTGGACATTGTCCTTAAACAACACTTTAACTACTGTTAAGTTTCTGCTGTCTCGTGTGCCTGTGCATATTCTGAGGTTGTACGTTGTTGGATTGACAAATTTGTGACAATAGTTTAGCCGACGCCATGGACGTAGTTATACAACCAAAATTCTGTGCTCGGTGCCGTATGTGTATAACCACCCTCGAGCCTACTCTTATTCCCTCTTAGGTTTTTTCTCCCCCAGGCCCACTGCGCATGGACTAATCTTCTCCAAGTGGAGCTATGGTCTGTTGACTTATGTAAATGTGTTTCAGTGAGTGGTGAGAAGGTGAACACAAAGTGAGGTGAGGTGGTGAATATTGGAATAAGTGAAAATGGTGTCCTTATTTACATGTGCTTAATGTTACTGTAATTTAAAATAGGTGAACAGCAGATGTTCAAAAATGGTATTCGGGAAAGAGACAGTACAGACTGGGTTGTGGTAAATATAAATTACCTATACTTAATTTATGCGGTAAAGTTCAATAAGAATAACTCAGTCAAAAATAAGAGGCAGGATACGTGGTATTTGAGGTTTTAAAAGGGGTTTTATTCCTTAAAAAGGAATTGGGTATATGGTTCGAACCATGGCAAATCGTATTCCGTCGCCACGAAGGCTCGGGAAGGGATAGACAATACTTTATTGACAAGTTATCATATATATAGTCAATGCATTACAGTAAAGACAGATGCAGGAGGTGTAACAGCTGAGAGGAGAGATAAGAATACACATACGTAATGAAAGAGGCGTTACAATAGGCGTGCATGAGGGCATGTACTAGAAACGTCATTATGAGATGTCATAGGTGGGTGGATCCATAAGAGAATCCTGCAGTGTCAGCAGAAATATATGGCAGAGATGCGCGCGCAGCAGTATGACGTGTAATTGACGTGTAACTGGAGGGTGAAGGGGACTTGACATTTAGCCTTACATGAGGAGACAGAAGTCTGGGATGTCAGAACAACCTAATCCCAAATCGTATCTAATATCTTGTGTTTAAGGAACTGTATTATCTGGAAGGAAAGGTCTCTCGGGCAAAAGGCTATTCTATACTGACTGCTAGTGCGTGCATATGCGTCTACGTGTCTACATGAGATGCGAGGGGGCATGGGCCTACCATGGTAACAGGAGCTATGGATTACTTGCATGGAGACAGTGAGGCCGGGCCCTTTGCTCTGCAGCTGGAAGGATGTTTTCCTAAACTACTAGACAGGAATGTATTTTCGAGTAGCGGAGCAGATAACTTGAAGGCAAAATACCGTTTTGGCAGGCAACAGGCTGAGCCAGGCACTGTTAGCCACGCAGGGAGTAAGACAAAGGTCACGGATACAGATGCTCATCCAGGCTGGAGCATTCAGAGGCAGAAAGCAGGAAAGGACTCGATGACAGAAATCAGGGCCTAACTCGCCTGAGCCAGGGAAAACGTGAAAAGTGCACCATGAAAAGACGTTGGCAAGGCACACTTAGGAACGGAATATCCGACCCATTCATGGTGGATCTGAAAGAGGACATATTAACATTGGACGCAAATGTATTTGCGTCTTCATAGCTGGTACAGAAGGGAAGTTACATGCACTTTAAGCTCGTACATGGAGACGGTGGGGTACACGTTAGGGAACATTTCTGACCATAAAATTTATATTTCCTCATTCCCTCCTTGTTCCCTAAGGACCCTTCATGATATATCGATACTCATAAATCTATCAATCTGTTCACGTAGTATCATTTGCTCTTCTTTCTTCTTATGTCGTTTTGAATGAGAACTTGAATGAGGAATACATGATGTGGCGCACAAGCCGCAAATCGCTGGCCCACATTGTAGACATAGGCAACAACTGAATACTATGAGAAGGGCAATACCTAGGAAGGATAGGATCTTCCATCCCCAGGCTGACAATGTGGTCCAGAACCAACCGGACCAAGTCCAGGTGCCTGGATTCTGGTGTATCTGACTTGCAATTTTGTGAAGACGAGTAATGGCTCTATATACTGATGGCGCGTTTTCTGGAATGAAAACACAGCAACTCGATCCGATGACTCTACAGGCCCCGCCCCTATCGGCCAGGATGACGTCAAGGACGAGACGATTTTGAAGAACAACAATCCGCATCGCAGACTGCTCCTCTGTTAAGTTGCCTAGGGCAGAAGTAGTCTCATTCACTACTGCTTCGAGGGTTCTAGTTAACTTGCGTATCAGTTTACTATTAAAGACAGCACCTAAGTAGGGAAAGAAACCTTTATTGAAATCTGTGTATTGCTCCCATGCCGTTTCAGTATAGTCGACAATCGGGAGATCTCTCTGGGGTCTATTGTGTACTAGATGGGTATTCCTATGATAATCAGGAGGAGCTAGGAAAACAGGTGGCAGAAGGAATGCAATGTAACAGGTACCATCCCAATCTAGAGGTAAACGTATATATGCGGTATGACCACAAATGAAGTAGGAATGTCGCGAAGCTTTAAACGCAGACTTGCCCTTGTCACTGAATTCGATCACAGTAGTACATTTACTATCACCCAGGTGTACTGAACCATTCTTTCTAACACATAATTCACCTTTGACTGGTAATACTGACATAGCAGGCAAGACTGGCTCTGATTCGGATTCAACATTCAGAATCATGAGGTTAAGTGTAAAGTTACCTAGTCCATATACTTCATTTTCTAGATCAGTCCCTGTCCTTTTGGGGAGTCCCTCCTTGTCAGGGAAACATACTTTATGCAGAACTGTGTTCAGGTTTCCCCATACCCAGTTGCCCTGGTAAACTACTGTATTTGAATCTAAAGAATTAATCAAACTAAACCATGCGCCACAGGAACCATTATGTGTGAACGGGTACGGAAAAAGGGGCAGAACTCCCTTGTATTTCTGGTAGGGAGGGAGTCGGCCACATATCTAACAATTTGTAGCGTTGCTGGTCTGATGAGAGTGATGTAACATACTAATGAAGGTGTTGTTGCGCAGCGCAAGTCTGTAGGACAACTCATGCGGGGGTAATTCACTAAAAGAATGTTCGGCAGTGACGTTGAAAGCAGAATGTGCACGCTTGAAAATAGGGTAATAGATGTGCAATAGTATACTTGCAGCAATAATCAAAAGGCTTAGAAAAAACATAATCAACAGTGTCACTACACAGTGACTACGAAGTGATTTACAATATTCATGTTTCTTGAGCTGTTTCTGTCTATCTCTCTCTCTATTTCAGTCTAGGGGATACATGTCAGAAACTAATTTAACCGATTCACCTAGGGGAGGACTTAAACAATTAAACTGTCTGACTTGCTAGACCTTAGTTTTAATTTGTATTCTTGAGAAGCGGTTTTCTCAACCAGGGGGAGTTTTGAGTCAGTCTGTGGAGGAGGGCAGGGCTGAGAATTCAAATCAGAAGGCAGTCCGTGAAATTTCTTGATGTGGCTCGAGTGCAGCCACCCCTTTCGGCCCTCAATTTTCACAGCAGTCCTCGTCGTCAAAAGTACCAATTTCGGCGTTTGCCAGCGGGGCTCCAGCGGGCTCCGTCGGTCGAAGTTCCTTATAAAAACATAATCCCCAGGAACCACTTCATGGGGCTTCACGTCGGTGTTGTCGGGAAAGGCTGCAGCTACCTGTGAACGACAAGATTGTAGTGCAGACATCAAGGAGGCAAGGTAATCTGTCAGCATATTACAATCAACATCAGTTATTTTACGAGGTATAGGCGTCCCCCACATATTTGGTGGCCTACCGAAGACCACCTCATACGGGGATAGCCCTGATCGAGAATGCGCTATCATTCTCATGTAGAAGAGCGCAACTGGCAAAGCTACTATCCAGTCGATGCCTTTCTCTCTGCAGATTTTAGCAAGTCGAATTTTCAGAGTCTGATTATGGCGCTCCACGAGACCTGCTGCCTCGGGATGCCGGACACAGTGAAATTTCCACTGATAGCCTAACATAGTGTAACTTGTTTTACAAGCTTGGATGAGAATGGCTGGCCGTTATCTGAGTATACGATACGGGGCAAGCCATACCGTGGGAAGAATTCGCGAACCAGTTGCTTGGCAGTGGTCGGAGCAGTGTAATCTGGGACTGGATATGCTTCTGTCCATCGGGAGAGTGCACATACAACTACGAGGACATATTTGAATCCTCGACAACGTTCCATCTGGATATAATCCATCTGGAGGACTTCAAAAGGGTGATCGGGAGGATGAAATCCACCTTGCTCTACAGGAATGCTTTTACCTGGGTTGAACTGACAACAAATCATGCAAGTACGCACTTTCTGTTTGGCTGCTGCTCGTAAGTGTTTATTGAACCAGATGTTTTGAATACTGTCTAGCATAGCTTTTTCTCCTAGATGTGCAGGACTGTGTACTGTGTTGATGATAACTTGAACCATAGAGTCGGGGAGAAACCATGTAGATTTTCCCTTCGTCATCCATCCCTGATCTGTTTGGATCCCTCCTAGTTCAGTCCATTTCTTTATTTCATCTGGTGTGGCATGTGTCTGTATGTCAATTACATCATGGGCGGGATCCCTAACTGTCATGCAGTGTGTCGATGTCGGAACTATTGTCTTTGTCAGGTCAGTTGCGTGAGTCTGAGCTGTGTGCTTGGCTGTTCGGTCTGCCAGGTCGTTACCCTGGGAAACGATATCAGTGATTTTTGTATGTGCCTTGCACTTCATGATGGATATGGCAGTAGGCAGATGTATTGCGTCTAACAGAGCTTGAATGAGGGGACCGTGTTGAATGTTGGCACCGTGAGAAGTTAAGTAACCTCTCTCTCGCCATAATACGCCGAAGTCGTGCACAACTCCGAAAGCATAACGGGAATCTGTGTATATGTTAGCTCTCTTGTTCTTGGCTTGGATACAGGCTTGTGTCAGAGCGATGAGCTCTGCTGCTTGAGCTGACAGGGTGTCAATACAATTTGTTTCTATGACTTCAGTGTCTGTCGTGACTGCGTAGGCGGCCACTAACTCTCCTGTACTTGTTCTCATACATGAACCATCCACATAAAGTGTCAGGTCTGGGTCTGGTAATAGAGTGTCTGTCAAGTCTTGTCTAGGCTTCGTCGTAATAGTAATGACTTCAATACAATCATGTGCCAGTGGGTCTGTTCCACTTAACGGCAAAAGTGTGGCGGGATTTAATGTACTACAGCGTCTGATCTCTATGTGTGGCTGAAACAATGTCAATTCATAACCTGTCAGTCGTGCTATAGTCAAGTGCTGGGTCTGTGTTCGGTTTAAAAGAACTTCCACGGATTGTGGAACTTGTACGGTCAACTGATGTCCTAACACTATAGAATCACTTTGTCTGATTGCTAGAGCTGTCGCTGCAACTGATTTCAAGCACGCAGGCAGGGCCTGGGCTACTGGATCTAATGTGCTAGAAAAGTAAGCACACGGTTTGTGTGAACCTGCTTGTTCCTGTGTGAGTACTGACAAGGCAGTACCTTCGCGTTCAGTAACAAAAAGTGTAAAAGGCTTATTATAACATGGTGTTGCTAAAACAGGTGCTTGACATAAGGCTTTCTTTAAGTCTTCAAAAGCTTGTGTATGTTCCTGAGTCCAAGGGAGGACAGTCGAAGACGCTGCCTCCTGGGTTGTCAACTGAATGAGTGGCTTTGCTAGAAATGCATACTGGGGAATCCATTGTCTGCAGTAAGAAGTGAGGCCTATGAAGGCCCGTACCTCCTTTTGTGTCTTGGGTCGTGACATATTTACAATTAACTGGATGCGATCAGGTGTGAGCTGTCTTCCCCCTTTGGACAGCAAGTGCCCAAGGTAAACAACTTGCTGAACACAGAATTGCAGCTTCGAAGGGGACACCTTGTGCCCCTTGTCGGCCAGGAAATGTAAAACCGTCAGTGATGCTTTTTCACATTCAGGTTCGCTTCGGGCGGTGATCAGCAGATCATCGACATACTGAAGTAGAGCAGTGTTATCAGGCATGTGAATACTGTCGAGTTGTCTTTTCAGTGCTTGGCTATAGATGCTGGGGCTTTCTGTGAATCCTTGAGGTGCGCGTGCAAATTTGAAGCTTCGTCCATTTAAACAGAATGCGAACAAGTATTGGCTTTCTGGGTCAATTGGAACACTAAAGAAAGCGTTCTTCAGGTCAATTACGGTAAAGAACGTTGCTTCTGGATCGATAGCTGTCAATAATGAAGAGATATCTGGGACCACGGGGTACTGTGGTACAATACATTTATTTAATTCGCGCAAATCAATAACTAATCGATAAACTGGTGGTGCATTGGGATCGGTGCGTTTAAGAATTGGAATAATAGGTGAATTACATACATTGGAGTCGGTTTCCACAACCACTCCTTGTGCAATGAGCTCGTCAATGATTTGCAGTAAAGCCACTACAGCATCTGGGGGTAACTTGTATTGTCGCATTCGGGGTAGTACCACTCCTTGCTTGAGTGTAACTCGATATGGTGTGATGTGCATACAACCTACATCAGTGGGGCCTTGCGCCCATAAATGTGCAGGGACATTCTGTAATCTGGGATCCATATCTCTCAATACATAGTGACCTTTAAAGTCGCGCAGAAATAGTCGTACTCCTTCCGGAGAACAACATATTACAGCTCCTAAAGCTTTCAGTGTCTTTATACCTAGCAAGTTTTCTGGGCATGATTTGGTAAGTAGTAAGTCTGTAGTACGTGTCAAAGGACCAACTGCAAGGGGAAGTGGTTGTGATACTTCATTAATAATAGGCTTTCCTGAAAATCCAAGGGAAACATTCTGTGAGCCTGAGAGGGGTGCCCCTGGAACCTCGTTGTGACTGATAGTTGTCCTGCTTGCCCCTGTATCAATTAAACACTTTCTTTCTTTCCCTAATATTTGACTATGTACATAAGGACCCTCTTGATCTACAGGAACCTCAATAAGAGGCAAGCCAACCTCCCTCTCTAGGCTGTTTCATGTGTATCGCTGATAGTCAGGATAATCATTTTGCGCATACTGATACATCTGTTGTGTCGTGTTTTGTGTTGCGGTGATGGGCTGTGACTGTGGCACTGCTACGGTCTGTACTGTCTGTTGTGAGGCTTGCATAGGCTGGATATTCTGTGGTACTTGTTGTTGGACCTGGTCTTGTCTGGGTGGACGTGGTCTCTCTTTGGTTTTACCCGTAGAGATATTATGCTTCAAAACTGCACAATCGTTTATATAGTGACCTGGCTGCTTACAGTAGTTACATGTCCCTTTAACAGGACCTGCTGAATTATTGGACTGTGTTGTACCCTTTTTCTGACCGTCAGCTGGAACTGACTGAGCAACTAGCATTTTCATTTTCGTGTCTTTCATACGTCTTTGTTCATGTTCCTGTTCTTCTCTAATTCTATTCTGGTGATACTGTAACATTTGTAACATTTGGGATGGGGAATTTGCTTGCCATGTACTCTCGACTTTATATACACGGTTCTTAACCTGGGGCAGGGAATTATCGACTAATTTTGTTACAAAAAGGTGCGGGTATGACTCGCTACTTGGTTTCAGACCACTGTTAATAATAAAACATTTCTCGAATCTTGAATAATAGTCACTAGTGTCTTCATCGTGTTTCTGTTTACAGGCTGAGATTGCATCCCAGTCTTCCTTTTTCGTTGTCAATAATCTTGGCAGAACTTGCACAATTAATCCTGGTAATGCTTTAGCTTTCTCCCCAAGGCCTACCCCTGGAGTACGACCATTTTCTTCGTCCTCTATCTCGGTCCAATTAATCTTTTTATCTCCCACCTCCCATTCTTTCTCTTTGAGTTTCTCGTAAATGCCGGCTGGCAACAGAACCTTTAACATTTTCATAATATCTGAATATGTGTAGTCTCCCATGAGTAGCATATCTTTAATTTCTCGATGAAAACCTGCAGGGTCTTTATCATGACAGGGTACTAGTTTCTTCATCTCAAGCAATTCTATTTTTGTGAGAGGTGTATATACATACACACGTTCTAGTGTGTCATCATCTTTTCTTACTGGATGTACTTCTCGTAAGGGATTCTGTCTGTCTATGTAATACGTTTTTCTTTCCATGAAGGGAGCTGGATCAAGCCGTGGACACAAGAAGGCACTGTACCTGTGCCGATGTTCTAGAATTATTTTAATTAAATCAGTACCTAGACCTCTCCATTTCCTCATGAGTAGTTCTATCAATATATCGGGTAGGGGACTTGGATCAGAGTGTTGGCTTTTATACAATATAAGAAGATGTTGTATCATGTTCATACCAGCTAAACGCTGTTCGTCTGGTGAAAGATTCAAAAACGTGTGTGCTAGCGCATCATCACTATATTTATCAGAACTGTCAGCCCATTGTACTGCTGACCTGGCTAATTCTTGTTCATCCATAGAATCGAGTACATGGTACCCCATTCGTTCTCGAAGTATTTTATCCGTAGCCTGAAATAAGTGTTCAGGCGTCTTTGGATTTGACATGGCAGCTTGAAAAAGTCTCTTACTTTCTGGACGTACCGGACGTATTGAATTATTCAAGGGTCTTCCCTTACCTACATAAGCTATCATTTCTCTAGCTGGTAATTGTAATTGTAATTGTCCTGTTGTCGTTCCTTGTTGTTCGTCCTCCTCCGAGGATTCAGTCTTATCTGCATCATTCTCTCTTTCAGGCTGTTCTCTTTCATGTATCTGTACTACTGCTTTTCGGATCCTTTTGTACATATTTTCTATACAACTTTGCTTATCATGTTTTCCGTCTGCTATATTCTGACCCCATTTGTTAAGTGCTTTCATTTCTTCCTGGTCTACACCAGGCCTATCTCTGTTTCTTATCAAGCAGTTTATGAAGAAACGTAACAACAGTTTTTGAGTATCGACTTTCTGGTATGCCATGGCCTCGCCAATGCTTTCAGGACCTTGCCCTGTTTGGACAAAGTGATATATTTTGTCTAGATGATCAACCATTCCTGGTAGTAAAAGTAAGTAGTTTGAAACTCGTCGTAGACGTACTGATGATAGCATCATTCTGTCGTCATCTTTACCGGGCACTGGATCATATCTACAGTCTGTAAGGGGCTCATTAAGTATGTCGTAATTCGCTGATTGTGGTGTACGTTGGTGTGCTAAATCCCTAAAAGTCAGTCTATGTGCCTGTGGTGGGGTCTGAAAACCTCCTGTGCCAGGTCCAAAAGGATTTGTTGAGTGGAAGGTAGGAGGGGGGAGAATAGGTGCAGGAAGGAGTAGTGGAACGGGCGGAAGATGTTGAACGGCAGGAGGAGTTTGTTGCTGTAGAAGTGGGGGCGGATTATTTCGGGGCGGAGTGCCATCAGCGGGTGGTGCCTGGACACGTGGATCTGTATATGCGGGAGCTACATCGTCTAAATAGGATGAAAGGAAAATGTCCTTTGCGGTCTTGTGGTGTAATTTAGTCGGGAGCAATGGAGGTGGCAGATCTTTTGGTACTTCCGGGGTGGCCTTAGGTAAACCCTCGGTCAGAAGAGGATACATACCATTCATAAGAGTGTTTCCTTGTCTGTCTACTTGTTCTGCTTTTGCTCGTATACCTTCCTCAACTAATACGTTTTCTCGGACTTTGTCCGACTCCTCTCTACTCTTTTCTTCTTTTCTGAGCGCTTTCTCTGTGCGTCTATGCGATTCTTTACGCCATTATTCGATGGCATCTTTTTGTGACTGTCTGGCTTTCTTTTTCCATAGTGCTTCTTCTACTCTCATGATGCAATCCGCATCCCATGTCCCAGCAGCGGGCCATCTCTTATTCTCTGTTAAATCTTTAGTATAATCTACCCACAAATCGAGATATAATACGGCATCTAGGCCATGTTTATGGTACATAAAGTACCCTGGAGTGTCCCTAGGTGGATTAGGAACAGCTTCCTCGAGTACCCCTTTTCTGGTTTTTATCTGTCTTAATTTGGAGAACAGCGGCATCTTTTAGCCGTGCTGCTTGATACTTGATACTTACTCGAACTTGAACACAGTTAATACAATAAACACAGTAATGAAAAACGAACAATCACTCATACCACGACATTAAAACACATTAAAACAATTTAAAACGAACAACAATAATTAGAATAAAACTGGCTAACTGCATGATACTAGATGTACTGCTAAACAGTACAGATACACCGCTAAAAACAGTGCATACCGGATATACTGCTAAACAGTACAGATACACCGCTAAAAACAGTGCATACCGGGTCTGTGTACCCAAACCCGTCTTGACCGGCACAAACTAATGCGCACGTCTAGATGCGTCCCCAGCAACGGTACTCACCGAGAAGCACGGAACAGAAGGCCTCGGAAACTCGACACTGGACTGGACTGGACTCGACTCGTGACGCAGATACTTCGGAACTTCGGAACCTGGTGGGCCTCCGTATACCTCGGATCTTGCTCTCTCAGCTAGGCTCTGGTCGGGATCCTCCGCACTCCTCACCGCCTCGTCTGGGTGTTGATCGCAGCCTCAGTCACCTCCGTTGGCCTGAGGGAGATACAGGAAATCCTGCGGGTACGCGTAGTTGTCCGTCCGGCTGTGGCAGGGGACCGGGCCTGCAATGCACCGCCGGCGCGTAAGGTGGGGGAGGGTCCCTGTTCGGGCACCAATTATGTGGTAAATATAAATTACCTATACTTAATTTATGCGGTAAAGTTCAATAAGAATAACTCAGTCAAAAATAAGAGGCAGGATCCGTGGTATTTGAGGTTTTAAAAGGGGTTTTATTCCTTAAAAAGGAATTGGGTATATGGTTCGAACCATGGCAAATCGTATTCCGTCGCCACGAAGGCTCGGGAAGGGATAGACAATACTTTATTGACAAGTTATCATATATATAGTCAATGCATTACAGTAAAGACAGATGCAGGAGGTGTAACAGCTGAGAGGAGAGATAAGAATACACATACGTAATGAAAGAGGCGTTACAATAGGCGTGCATGAGGGCATGTACTAGAAACGTCATTATGAGATGTCATAGGTGGGTGGATCCATAAGAGAATCCTGCAGTGTCAGCAGAAATATATGGCAGAGATGCGCGCGCAGCAGTATGACGTGTAATTGACGTGTAACTGGAGGGTGAAGGGGACTTGACATTTAGCCTTACATGAGGAGACAGAAGTCTGGGATGTCAGAACAACCTAATCCCAAATCGTATCTAATATCTTGTGTTTAAGGAACTGTATTATCTGGAAGGAAAGGTCTCTCGGGCAAAAGGCTATTCTATACTGACTGCTAGTGCGTGCATATGCGTCTACGTGTCTACATGAGATGCGAGGGGGCATGGGCCTACCATGGTAACAGGAGCTATGGATTACTTGCATGGAGACAGTGAGGCCGGGCCCTTTGCTCTGCAGCTGGAAGGATGTTTTCCTAAACTACTAGACAGGAATGTATTTTCGAGGAGCGGAGCAGATAACTTGAAGGCAAAATACCGTTTTGGCAGGCAACAGGCTGAGCCAGGCACCGTTAGCCGCGCAGGGAGTAAGACAAAGGTCACGGATACAGATGCTCATCCAGGCTGGAGCATTCAGAGGCAGAAAGCAGGACCTAACTCGCCTGAGCCAGGGAAAACGTGAAAAGTGCACCATGAAAAGACGTTGGCAAGGCACACTTAGGAACGGAATATCCGACCCATTCATGGTGGATCTGAAAGAGGACATATTAACATTGGACGCAAATGTATTTGCGTCTTCATAGCTGGTACAGAAGGGAAGTTACATGCACTTTAAGCTCGTACATGGAGACGGTGGGGTACACGTTAGGGAACATTTCTGACCATAAAATTTATATTTCCTCAGGGTTACAGGTGAACATTGAGGGCTTCATCCGCATTCAAACCGAATGGGATTTTGGAGTTCATGAGGATTATGTATCTGGACTCCAGGCGGCGTTAAGCCAGTTTGCGATTTCCTCCTCTTATGTTTCTGGGTACGCTATCAATGACATAGTATGTTAAGTTCTGGGCGTTCCCCGCATGTAGCTGGTTGATGTGCCTCGCCACAGGGTATGTTGGGTCATTGTTATATATATACTGAGCTCCAAAAAATGATGACATGCACTCACGGGGGGTTTAAATCCGGATCGGATTTATTTCACACAAAGGAAATGAAATAGATGTATTTCGGCGGTACGCCTTCGTCAGTATAAGGCGGCCGCCATGAGGCTACACAATATAAACAAAAACTTCATCATCACATCTCGTGGGATCTGTCCGCCTGGGACGCCATTGTGATATCAAGCAACATAAATGTTTACGCAAAGAAACAAATAAAGTATTTAAATTTCGTGGTATGCAAAGAAAGCATGTAGATTGTGCATTCATCAGTGTCATCAGTGATGTCATTTGAGATGTCATCAGTGATGTCATGAGTGATGTCACTGACCATGTCATGAATGATGTTATATGTGACATCATCAGCAGTGCATTGCGGGCCTGCAAGTTATAGTTAGCTGAGCAAACTATAACAGAGGAATTTCAAAGGTTTTCAATGAGAGAAATGTTCGGCTAACTTTAATGTGTGAAAACTAGGGTTTTTTCAATGAATTTGCATGTTTTTTTAAATGCTAATTCCTAACTATAACATGTGTGAAACCTATGGTTTTTTCAGTGAATTTCAAAGGTTTTGGAAATGATAAGTAATAAATGCATTAATTATTATGCTTTCTTTTATACTAATTTCTTATATTTTTAATATAAATATTTATATGTATTTAATTTTTTAGATTGTATTTCATATTCTTATTATGAGATAATAACAAAACTAAATTGCAAAGTAATGTTTGGATTAATTATTGCTTGACTTCGGTTGCAAGTATAACACAACTCCAGCAATGCTCTGGGGCCCTATGCTCACAAAGCTGTATCAATCCTTACACCTGCTTCAGGCATGTGCAAGGTTTTGACGCAGCATAAGCTCAAAAGTGACCAAATGAAATATTATACATTTCATTTCACTCAGTCACTTTTAGGAGGCGTTGCTGCACCCCCTTCTGCACAGGAAAGCCTCTTCTGGTGCACAGCTTTACAATGTAATGCACCCTCCAGATGCGTCACATTGTTAATAGCACACGCCATGGCACATCTTTTGCACCACCACTGTGTCACAAAAGTGACGCAACGGCTGTGTAAAAGAGGCACAGTTTCACCAGTGGCGCAAATTGAAGCATAGACTTCTAACATATTTATGTACATATGTTACATTCAAGTGCTTCGCACATACTACAGTATACTATAGGTAAACACCTTATAGATTTATGCTGTAGCACTTCCTTATACTTCTGCACTTTCACATTTTCCATACACTAGTAATATATTCATTCATTCATTTATGAAATACACATTCATTCTGACAAACTTTTACACACTAACATAGAAATATAGTTCTTTCTTTGATCAGTGAAGGTAGTTCTAAAAAGAACAGTTTTTTTGTTATGTATCTTTTTTGTGTTTTCTCAACAAAATCCAAGCGGAACAAAAGAATGAAAAAAAGAACAACTAATGTCGAGGACAGCAATGATCCTGTATCCTGCGTTTTATCAGGTCGATAGACTGTTCCCCATAACACAAATGTTTATCGCAATAAATGCAAAGAAATTTAACTTTAGCAAAGTCAGAATCAATATGTGGGTGTGGACTGCTTGCTGAAAATGCTGCTGCAGTTGATGTGCTTGGTGTAGCAGCAGGTGGGGTCTCGTGCAACCTCCGTCTTTCAGCTCGAGCAAAGTTCTTGGGGTGCAAGTTCTTCACGTGTCGCACCATATTTGCTGTGCCAAAGGAGTATTTTTACATGGATCACCCCTTGAAAGAGTTGTTTGGCAAATTTTACAGGTTACTTTTGCAACATTAACCTTTTTTTGACCTTCTGGAAAAGTGAAAAACTTCCAAATTAGAGCTTCTTTCCTCTTCACAAATTAAATCTCCCTCTGAAGAACTGCTGGAAGATGACTCCATTGCTCTTATTATGGTGATCTTCCTTCTATTTGAGAAGATTCTCACAACAAATGCTTCTTCTTAGTAAGTCAAAGTTGAATAATTGTAATGAGACTAAACTTTCAACACTCGCCATAGGAAAAGTTACGAACCAATCAAATCTCTACTTATAAAGCCACATGGCTTAGCGTATGCTTATGATGCGCTTGCACAGCTCTTTCAATACGAGTACGCATGATCTTCTACCGCGATTTGTGTAATTCTTTTTTAAAGTAATATAGTATTATTAAAAGTATTTTTTTACAAATCATAGTTATCCTAAATGTCTGCCCTTAGTATCTACATTAAATACATAAATAAATGTTTTTAACCAAATAGAAACATTGCCCCCTTCCGCGTACAGAACGCCAGACATGACTTCACACCGAAGCTTTAATGCAACGCGTAACGTCAAAGCATATTCGTACTGTATGCGCGGGTACACATTGAGTATGATAAGCATTACAAACTATGGTGCAAGCACCCTCTCAGTGACAAATCAGAGCTCAGGGCGCGCTAAGGAGAATGATTAGAAGTGCTGACTCATTGCAGATCCGATTCTGGGCCTGCCTCTGCATACATTATTACACCGCCCCCATCTCTCTCTGTTGTTAATTGTTGGTGCACACACTCATACTTGCACATGCGCGGTGCACACTGGCACACACTACCCACATGCCACCACCAAGCATGCTTGCTATCATTTAGCCTAGAAACCAATACTTAGCCAATGTGATCTCCCCCAGGGCCATCATTCTTATAGACCGCGAAAACGCTACCAATGACAGCCCTGGGCTTGGTTTTGTCATCCCCCGCGGTTCCCCTATAATGCGGGCTCCGATGTGAGCATGCTCTCTTTTGCCTGCCTCTGCTGCGATGAGACACAGACTGTCAAAAACACCCAAGACTCAGAGAAACCACACCTTTTCAAGACACGACAAAAGATGACAGAAACAAAGGTAAGATAGATGTCACAACATCAGCCTCCACAGTAAATTGTATATGCATAATACTATTTTGTTATCCTTCATATGGCTTTCCTACCCCTAAATGATTTTAAATTGTACTTACATAATTGAAATATTTCTTTATAAGTCACGAGGTCCTATACACCTCTAATCTTAAAAATTGTGCGTGCATAAATTTCTGTGTCGTATTGCTGTACTGCGCCACGTGCTTAGGCCTCTATTATTATTAATTGTGCGTCCTAGGCCTTTTTTAACTTATTCATCTTCCTTTGTTTGCTGGAGCTGCAACAGTCTTAACTACGGAATATTAAGAACCCACATTAAAATTCACTTTTGATAGTAGCTACGCAACTCTGTTTCAATGACTAATCAAAATCTCCTTTTGTTTCCTTCACCAAACATCATTCAGAAGCAACTACGGCCTATCGGGCAACAGCAATGGAATTCTCTGCAACTTATTGAATATACTTTGACGTAGAGTGGTGAACTCCGGTGGCCGCACTCTTTATACAAGGTAAGCACAGCAGCCTAGATCTACAAAGCCTGCACAGTAAAGCATTAGAAATAAGTCACCATAACGGGCGTCAGTAACGCAGTAGGCACTTCCATATCGACACCACTTTAACGCGGCACTATAACAAGTAAAATGTAGCAGGTACACTCACTCGTGAAACTGTGGTGTAACTTATTTATGAAAGGAGAGATGGCCATATTATCAAACCTTGGCATTAGAATTATCGCCAATTTATCGCCAGGAAAGTGGTGATAATGGGTTTGATAATATGCTCTATGGAATTCCAATCGAAGCTCATGTTAGATATGAAGGACATCTGACATGAGCTTCGATTGGAATTCCATAGAGCATATTATCAAACCCATTATCGCCACTTTAGCGACACTTTCCTGCCGATAAAGTGGCAAAAATGTTTTGTCACCCAGGCTTGATAATATTTCCCAGAGTGCGTAAAGTACAGCAGCTTCTCTGTAAAATGTATAATTACCTCAGAGCAGTGACAACAGATAGGTTACAACAGTCTGACAAACAGATCATCATCCTTATTACGCCACTTTTGAGTCACTTTTAACATGGGTAAAGTGATGCAAAAAGCTAGTAAATCTACGTCTGGGTCAACAAAAAATTTCCACTCCAGACTCTGCGACACAGTTTTAATGTTGTTTTCTCTCTCCCCCACTCTCTATGACATCATTTCTCTTTCTCTGTTAAACTAAGACACTGCTATCTGCTAGGACGTCGAGAAGATCTGCTCATCTTAAGTTGTCAACTCCACTTCCTAATGTGTTTGGCGCAACGTTTACACAAAGGTAAGCACAGAGGCCTAGATATACAAAGCCTGCATAGCAATGCATTAGAAATAAGTCGGCATAACGGGCGTCAGTAACGCAGTAGGCACTTCCATATAGACACCACTTGAAAGCGGCACTATAACAGAACAGGAATATATGAGTCACACTGCACACGTAAAACTGTGGAGTTACCACAACCTGTAATGCTTCAGCTCATTTACCCACATCTACATAATTCTAAACTCTAAATTTCTTTTTTCTTTTGCAGATTACCAATCGGACACCTTTTGGTATCCATTTCACAATTTCTTTATAACATTGTTTAACTTATTTTGCCAGTTCTAATATAGTTATAATTGAATTTCGTTTATATTTATTGTTTAATAAAAGTTAATAAAAAAAACTACATACTTTTATTTTGTGGGGGAGGGGTATGATGGTCCACAATAAAAATAATGTTGAAATACTATAGTAAGATATTCAAGACTAGGATTGAAAACTACTGAGTTCTAACTAACTGATATAATAAATACAACAGTGAGAAACTACTAAAATGGCGGTGGACGGAGTACGTAATCAACGTTTGGCGCCTCAGCACTACCTTTCAAAAAAAATATGACTAATAATACTGTACAAAAGTACAGCACCGGATGAATCACACAAACCGGGAAAAGAAAGCAACAGATTTACTAACTGATATAAAGAAAGGGTTGCTCGTTGAACTTGAAGAAAAAAACGTTAACTTCGAAACTACGCTGATCATGTGAAGAGAGTACAACTGCTACAACAAAAAAATGTAAAGCTTTACATACAAAAAGCAATACTTTATCGCTGCTTTTATCGAAAGGAAACCGCTGATAAAGAGACGATAATGTGCTTCATAATAGGCCCTTGTAACTTCCCATAGCAGCCCAGGTTCTGATCCTAACCTAGGCTGCTATGGTTATTCACAAGTACATATTATCAAGCCCATTATCTCCGCTTTATCGGCAGTTTCCTGCCAATAAATATGACGATAATGTATCGCCTTTTGTTAATAATATGGACCATTGCTCTTTTTTTTACCAGCAAACTTAGGTGCATATTATTATGGACCGGTGTTAAAATTCAGCACCGGATGAATTACACGAACCGGGAAAAGAGAGCAACAGATTTACTAACTGATATAAAGAAAGGTTTGCTTGTTGAACTTGAAGAAAAAGAAAACATGGGCTTCGAAACGACGCAGAGCATGCGAAGAGAGTACAACTGCTACACCAAAAAAAAGGAAAACTTTACATAAAAAAGTGATACATTATCGCCGCTTTTATCGACAAGAAACTGCCGATAAAGCGGCGATAATGTGCTTGATAATAGGCCCTTGTAACTTCCCATAGCAGCCCAGGTTCTTATCCTAACCTAGGCTGCTATGGTTATTCACAAGTACATATTATCAAGCCCATTATCTCCGCTTTATCGGCAGTTTCCTGCCAATAAATGCGACAATAATGTATCGCCTTTTGTTGATAATATGGACCATTGCTCTTTTTTTTTACGAGTAAACTTAGGTGCATATTATCAAGGACCTGTGTTAAAATTCAGCACCGGATGAATCACACAAACCTGGAAAAGAAAGCGACAGATTTACTAACTGATATGAAGAAAGGTTTGCTTGTTGAACTTGAAGAAAAAGAAAACATGGGCTTCGAAACGACGCTAAGGATGCGAAGAGAGTACAACTGCTACACCAAAAAAAAGGAAAGCTTTACATACAAAGGGGCAGATTTATGAGGCCGTTGTGCCTCTTTGCGCCGCAATTGCGTCACTTTATTTGACGCAACTGCAGCGCAAACAATGCGCCCTATTTACACGTTGTAAAGCACTGCGCCATAAGGAGGCGTTCCTGCGCGGGGGGGCGTTCCTGCGCAGGAACGCCTCCTGAAAGTGGCTGAGTGAAATCTATGAGATTTCACTCAGTCACTTTCAGGGCAATGCTGCGTCAAAACCCTGCGCCTGCTTGAAGCAGGCGTAGGTCTTTACGCAGCATTGTGCAGATGGTGTACCCCCGAGCCTTGCTGGAGCTGCGTCGCGCTTGCGACGCAACTCCAGCAATGCGCCACATTTCCAGCACAGATGCATCACGCATCTGTGCCGTTTTTGCACCATGGGTGGCAGATCTGTGGCGCACGTTAACTGGCGTATCCCTGGGGATGCGCCAGTTAACATAAATCTGCCCCGAAAGACGATACATTATCACCGCTTTTATCGACAGGAAACTGCTGATAAAGAGGCGATAATGTGCTTGAAAATAGGCCCTTGTAACTCCCATAGCAGCTCAGGTTCTGATCCTAACCTAGGCTGCTATGTTTATTCACAAGTACATATTATCAAGCTCATTATCTCCGCTTTATCAGCAGTTTCCTGCCAATAAATGCGATGATAATGTATCACCTTTTGTTGATAATATGGATCATTGCTTTTTTTTCTTGACCAGTAAACTTAGGTGCATATTATCAAGGACCGGTATTAAAATTGTCACCGTTTTATTGGCAAGAAACTGCTGATAAAACGGCAATAATGAGCTTCGAAGTACGGCCTTGTTATTTCCCATAGAACCCCATGATAGCACCAGAATATAGGCTTATATGGGACTTAACAAGGACGTATTATCAAGCCCACCCTCCCAACGTTATTAAAAAACTCCCGACAATGCAGATACCCGGAGCTGGAAGGTCATTTTACATATCACTGCCCCAGAAATGTGGCGTTCCCCGCGACGTGTACGGGGACAGAGAGAGAGAGCCACTCCCCGAGACTGCGGGGAGTAGGACCGTAACCCCCACATACTTCAAAATAAAACCAGAGGAGAGCCGTTCCCCATTCCTCTGGGCACCTTACAAGCCCCCATTATGCAGAAAAATTGCCCCCGTAATTTACCCCCCTGGGACCTAATGAATAAAACAGACTTCTATCTTTTTTTTTTACCTTTTCCACCGCGTACAAGTACTGCACGAGTACCCCGACATTTTTTATTTTTTTTAAATAAAAATTGACCCTAAAGATCCATGTACAACCCCCTGACCAAGACTATAGCCTCAGAATGTTATGTTTCTACCCTGCCCCCTTTCTTATTTCTTAACTTTGTTTTACTGTTTTCTTGTGACTCTGCTCTTCCGACAAACAACATAGCTGCCAATAATTCCTGATTTGGAGTATTTACAGCCAATCAGCATGCAGCTCCTGCTCATAATTGTAGGTATTTACATATGCGTACACCGCAACTGTTCTTTAAAAAATTGAAATAAAAAATAGAGCTTAAACATCCATATACAACACCCTAAGCAAGCCTAGAGGGTCAGAATATCTCTACCCTACCCCCTTCCCTTATTTCTCAACTTTGTTTTACTGTTTTCTTCTAGCTCGGTTCCAGCGAGGCACAAGATGGCCACCAACACTTCCTGGTTTCGAGTGTTGACAGACAGTTCACAGCCAATCAGCATGCAGCTCGCGCTCGTAATTGATGTGTGATGTAATATGTGACGGCATCAGCAGTGCATTACACGCGCAAGTTATAGTGAGTCCAACTAACTATAACGTGGAATTTCAATGGTTTTATGTCAGTACAATTTCCAGGTGTGAAACCTATGTTTTTTTCAGTGAATTTAACAGGTTTTTTAAAAGCTAATTCCTAACTATAACTGGTGTTCAACCTATGGTTTTTTCAGTGAATTTCATAGGTTTTTTAAATGCTAATTCCTAACTATATTGGTGTGAAACCTGTGTTTTTTCCAGTGAATATCAATGGTTTTTTTAAATGTTAATCCCTAACTATAAGTCTCAGTTTATAAGTAAGACTGTTAGCGCTCTATTTGTTCTTTAGAACACTCTGTGACATTGTGACATTGGGCTATATTTGGGAAATATCTGGCTGATATTTGGGCTAAATTTTTTGTTTTTTGTTTCTGGTGGCCATCTTTGGGCTACAGTGGGCTACATTTGGGCTCTAACATATATATAGCACAATGTAAGCCAATATATATTTTTTAATTTTCGTAAAAACCACTTGAGCATATATCTTGAGACATAGCAAAGGCACATCGAGCTACCAGCCCCTACAATTTTGCCTAATTTGTTTTTTTATATTGTTTTTTTAAAAAAAATGTTTTTGCCTTGGAGCGCTCCAGGTGCGCGCCCCGGTGAGCGCCCCTGAAAGCGTAGTTTTATGAAGCGCCCCTGTGACCTGAAAATAACACTTTTCATTGGTTCATAACAGTTTTGGTTTCATAATGATGAAGCCCCTGGTCCTGTGACCTAAAAATAACACTTTTCATTGGTTCAATACATTTTTTTTTCCAAAAGGATGAAAGACCCCACCTTTTTTTCTTATTCTGACGTTGTCCTTTGACTTAGGAAGACCTGTTTGTACCTCTCTGTACCTTTTTGATCAATATAATGGCTTCAGTAGTAGCAGCAGCTGGTGCATCTGCACCACCACTACCACCACAACCACCAATGCAGCAAAGGTGACTTGCAGAATCTGTGGCGTGGAACTTTCCAGGGGAAACCCAAACAAGAAATATTCATTTGGAAACAACACGATGATACGCCACATGCAGCGCAAGCATCCAATAAATTATTCTGCTGCAGAGATGAGGGAACTGGCCAGTAACCCTCCCCAATCCACAAGCACCACCTCAAAAAGGAAGCAACCCACTCCGTCTGCACCAGAGGAAAGTGATACGATGCCGTGCATTCAGCCACGATTTGCAGATTTCAGAATTATCTGTAAATATTGTGGGAAGACCATCTCCTACGGAGAACAAAGCGTAAAGCTCATCGTCCTTGCTGGGGACAACCATAAATGCCCCAATAAACCCTAATTATTTCTTTTCTTTTTTTTTTGCTCCAGTTGAGCCATTTTCAATTCACTGTTTTTTCGTTTCTCCCCATGAAAAATCCAAAAAAATATAAAACTGTTCAGAAAACCCCAAAAAAGTACAAAATGTTCAAAAAAACAATAAAAAAATATAAAACAACAAAAAGAAGAAAAAAACCAGTTCTTTTTAGAACTACCTCCAATTTATAAAAAAAGGCTACATTTTTTAAAAACTCTATTATTAATTTTTCCCCATGGGACGCTCCCCGGTCCGCTCCCCGGTGCGCGTACCAGGCGCTCCCCATAAAAGGGCCCGCTGGGCCCTTTTATGGCCCCCACATCAAACCTAGGGGGTCAGGGGGGTCTATCCCTGCCCCCTTATGGTCATTTCCCCCTATGATTTTTCCACCTCTTATGTCGATTTTACCGAGACACAAGATGGCGGCCGCTCCGGACTGTTTCGAATGTTTACAGACACCCAATAGCCAATCAGCTTTCCGTCTGCAAGTCGCGTGGCGCACCCGGAGCGCTCCCCGGAGCGCGTACCGGGGCGCTGCCATATATATATATTTTTTTTTTTAACCTAAATTACTCAAAATCCACTGGAGCACATATCTTGAGACATAGCAAAGGCACATCGGGCTACCAGTCCCTACAATTTTGCCAAGTTTGGTGGAAATCCATTCAGCCGTTCAGGCTAAAAGTGAGGTCGACAGCCCTATGGAAATTAACATGGGGAAAACGCGTTTTGGGACCCCCCTTTTATCTCTGCCCCCACTTGACAAATCCCCCCTAAACTTTCAGAGAAGGACCGGGGCCCTGCAAGGCCATTTTGAGGAAATTTTCAGGCAGATTTGTCAACCGGCGCCAAAGTTATCCCAAATAGAATTTTGAGATTTAACATTAAAAAAAATCCTAACTATAACTACCTACTGGCGACCGCCAGTAGGTAATATATATATATATATATATATATATATATATATATATATATATATATATATATATATATATATATATATATATATATATATATATATATATATATATATTCACGGAAAAAACCATAGGTTATAGACCATATATAGTTAGGGATTAGCATTTACAAAACCTTATTTTACTCGCATAAAACCATTGAAATTCGCATATATAGTTAGTTGCGCTAACTATATATCGCGCACCCGCAATCCACTGCTGATGATGTCACATATTACATCATTCATGACATGGTCAGTGTCATCACTGATGACATCAATGATGACATCTCAAATGACATCACTGATGACATCTCATTTGACATTACTGATCACATCACTGATGACATCATTCATGTGATTATACGATGAACCTCTTCAGACTCTGATATAACCTTAGATACACTCAGTGTAAACAGACACTCACAGACTGTCACTCATCCATGGAGTTACTCACACACCTAGTCAGCCATGCAAAGAATCAATCACACCTCCATTTCCTCAACTATACAGTTATACACACCTTACTTATTCGAACATATACTAACACATATTTACTCTTTTAAACAATCCCTGATACAAGTTCACAATGATCCATACAGCCACTCACACATTCACTGGCTCTTATGCACAGTAATTTATATATGTGAACTCTCACATGTACTGTGTTTTACATATGTACTTACTTTGACATGTAGCACTGAGATATCCATTCACTCACCAATACACTCGTACACAGTCAACCACCCATACAGCTGTTTCCACATGCAGTTTTGAACCCATAGATCTCGTGAATCAACTGTTCACACATCTATGCACAGAGTCACACACCTCCCAGCCACCCCCACACACACACTCACTCTCCCATACAAATACTTGGACAACCAATCAATAACCCATACAGTTACTCATATAGCTACTGATCAACACATGCAGCAGTTCATAGAACAACAGATATAATGATGCACAAATTAAGATAGTTTAGTCACTAACCCATGCACTCAGTGAGACACATTTAATCACTCTCTCATACAGTCAGTCATGCACCTACTAAATCCTTCATCCAGACACTTATACATCCACTCATTCTTCAATATGTAAGACATATTTTAACTTTACAGAAACAGACAGCCACTGGATGATGTCATCAGTGATGTCACTGACCATGTCATGAATGATGTAATATGTGACATCATCAGCAGTGGATTGCGGGTGCGCGATATATAGTTAGCGCAACTAACTATATATGCGAATTTCAATGGTTTTATGCGAGTAAAATAAGGTTTTGTAAATGCTAATCCCTAACTATATATGGTCTATAACCTATGGTTTTTTCAGTGAATTTCAATGGTTTTTTAATACCAAATATCAAATGCTGTCAAATGTCAAGTACATGATAGGTAAAAACATTTTCGTGTTTATGCACGCTGATGTGCTTTGAACGCTGCCCCCCCCTCCCCCTCCCCCTCTTTTCTCTTAGCAGTACTCTCTCTTTGCAGATAGTGAAGGGTAGTTAACGCAGGCCTTTGCCCCCGTTGTAATCCGTCGTGCCTGCTTCTCTCTCTATTTGATTGATTGCTATCCAAGCATTTACTGTTTTAGAATTGGTTCTCTTTGGTTCATTCTGTATTTACAAACAAGCACAGAGTCTCAATACTCTGTTTAGTCTTTGCAGATAGTGAAAAATCATTTTAAAAAACTAAAGGAATCGAGCAAAATCAGTAGGCGACTAATGGGATCTGTTTTTGACCTCGCTAAAATAGAAACATTAAGAACAACCCCTCATGAGAAATACGAAACTAGTAAGATGAACTTAGCTCCACACCATGATGGCTGCAAGACAGCTCGACTCCGCCGCCCACCCCACCCCACCCAAAATAACGACAAACCCTATGCAAATATTATAAATATATACAACACACTAGCAAAGTAACAGGGTAAAACGTTTTATTAAATAACTATAAAAATGGCAGCCTGCTGCAACATCGATCCAAATGCCTTTTGGTGACTCTTCCATTGTGAACATTGTCCCACAATCCGTTTGACCTGAAACGATTACACAAATAAAACATTTGTGAGTTTTAAATTTCCGGAGAAGTATAATTCACCAATAGTTTTCTCTGTAGATCTTTTTCCATTAACAATCCCAGTTCCATCACCCGCCCAGGATATCACTACTGTTAGTTGTCATTGTTGCTTCTGTTTTAATAAAAAATGTTTTAAGGTGTTTACTGTTTTTGTTGCGATGTATATATTTATAAGTTATTAAAGCGTTATAATCCTACTAATTTTTTTATCGATTATTGCTGTTTGAGATATTCCCTGTCTACAAACAGAGAAGAATAGAAATATTCTGTCTCCCTTTGCAGATAGTGAAGGATAGGTAATGCAGACTTTTGTCCCCCATTGTAATCCGTCATGCCTGATTGATTGATTGGCTGGACATTTATTGTTCAAGGAATAGTTCTTTCGAGGTACTCTCTGTTTGCAAATAACGTGGAATAGAAATATTCTGTCTAGTCTTTGCAAGTAGTGAAGGGTGGGTAATGCGGACCTTTGTCCCCCGTTGTAATCTGTCATGCCCATCTACTCCCCACTGATTGAGAAACTAGTTCCACCCGGACCATTTATTAGAGGTATATCATCTGACTCAACCGGAGAGAACCCCTAATAAAGAAGACATATGTAAAATACGAAGTAATCCCTGTATCCTGTTAAACAGAAACTTTAGCATGAAACACACTTGAAAAGGAAGGGAAAGAAATCGAACAAAATCAGTAGGCCTCTGATGAGTTTTTGACTTCGCTAGAAATAAGAAACATGAAAGTGGTGAAAGAAGCCAAGCTTGACGTTACGGCAGCCACAAGGTAGCTAGGCTCCGCCACCCCCCCACTGCTCCAAGCATGTCTGTCCCACCGCCCGCCACGCCCAATAACGGTAACATGAAATAAATACAAATCAGCAGATACCTACCCCCATTCCGGAAACTCCCGAAGTGCAACAGGTTCGCGGCTACGCCTATCCGGAAGACGAGGCCTTCGGCACATGTAGGGCGAGTCCTGCTGGCAGCCGTCGGCCGGGGAGGTCATCCCGTAAGGTGGGCCAGGAGAGGAGCCGAGGCCGACGGGATTCTTCTTCTTTCTTAGATAATGGCTGCGACAACGGGGGGGATGTCTTGCACATGCCACCGATCCCCCCACCTCGTATCTCCTGGTCTGGCCCTGGCTTGATATGAGCTCCCCGTTCGGGCCTGAAGCGGCGCCCTGCAGGCCACGGGGGGGATGTCTTGCCTTTGCCTCCGACCCCCCCCCTCTTATCGCCTGGTCCGGACGTCACGGATATCAACGCCAGGTGTCGGCGTGGGGTGCGCTGGGAGGGAGAGGCGGCGCGAACAAGCCTCTCCCACCCCCACAGGTGGGGGCCCCTCGGCTGCACCCCCAACACTCCACTCATCCAACAAAAGGGTTCCTCCACTCTTGCGATACAGCGACGCTCCACTCGCCCAACAAAAGGGTTCCTCCACTCTTGCGATGCAGCGACGCTCCACTCACCCAACAAAAGGGTTCCTCCACTCTTGCGATGCAGCGACGCTCCACTCACCCAACAAAAGGGTTCCTCCACTCTTGCGATGCAGCGACGCTGCACTCACCCGACAAAAGGTCTCGTCCACTATTGCGAGGCAATGATGCTCCGCTCACCCAGCGGGGGTCTCGTCCACTGTTGCGGTGCAACGGCGCTTCTGAGTTCAACTAGAAAATGAGTCCTGCATTCTATAAGAGCCACGGGGGCCCCCGACCCCCGATGGGGAATGACTGCCATGATCACCCACGGAACGACCACGACGTAGCAGCGGGACGTCAGCGCGCTCATGCCGGCGCCGGCCTCAGTCTTGAAATCACCAAAATCCTGCAAGACTACCAACTTGATCAGTTCCGGTGGGACACCAGTATGACCCGGTAGGAGAGATTTTTGCCTCCCACCCCTCTTTGACTGATGGTTCATGTCGCCAGTCCCCTCTACTACCCTTCAACGAAAACATTTAGACTGCCGAAAGAGGTCCCGGTCCAACCACAAGTTGGTGGAGACATTTTGACTATACTTGGACCTTCCTGACCTCACCCAAAATGGCGCCGGTACAAATGAAACTATTGTGCCCTGATTGCTCAGCCTTGATATCATGAGATATGTATGCAGTTTTTAGCACATGAATTGATATGGGATAAGACTTATTATATGTTTGGACAATGAATTGATCCGGGATGGGTATTGATTATACGTTTGAACAATAAATTGACATGGGACTTGTACTGATTACACATTCGGACAATGAATTGATATTAAGTTCTAATGCATCATTGATTACTGTATTTATTGAAGGTTAGAATTGTCGACACTTTTGGTACTTGCTCACAATGAATTATCGATATGATTTTGTTGCACTTGTCGCACTTTTTACTGATTATATGTTCGGACAATGAATTGATCCGGGATGGGTATTGATTATAAGTTCGAACAATGAATTGACATGGGACAGGTACTGATTACACGTTCGGAAAATGAATTGATATTAAGTTCTAATGCATCATTGATTACTGTATTTATTGAACTAATACTGATCTCTCCGCATGAAATTAATTTTCCACATGCTACACAAGTCAATCTCATCTGCCCAAAGTTCTTTTGCAGATTTGGGACCGTTTCCCTTGCCTCTGACTCACTTATTGCTAAGTCATTGGTGGATGTTTTTGCCGGTCGGGGGTTATCCCCCAAATCTCGAAGTTGTGCTTTAGAATAATTAAGAGGGTGCCACCTCTCCATGTGCCGATGCATGGTATGATTACCATAGCTATATTTTTTTTCGGTCCCTCTCGAGAGTTTTTTTTTTGCAGATGAAGCAGGTAACGAACCTGGCTTTAACTTTCTTTTCATGAGAAGGAAAAGAAAAAAATTGCCAGATAAAATTCACTTTCACATGGGACGTTCTTGGCATTTCTTTTAGTTTTTTGATGTACATGTTCATAAAACGATTACACAAATGAAACATTTGTGAGTTTTAAATTTCCGGAGAAGTATAATTTACCAATAGTTTTCTCTGTAGATGTTTTTCCATTAACAAACCCAGTTCCATCACCCGCCCAGGATATCACTACTGTTCCCCATGTCATAAAACCTTAGGATGTTCAATAACTGAAACAGCTAATATGGGTTTACTTACAGGGGACATCTTTTGTTCTGTTTTGTAAAGTAAAACTATTGTGAACGCAAGTATTATACATAGTAAGTGTTTAATATAGCATTTGTCAGTCATTTGTTAAGCAGCTAGGACCTGTTCACTCTTGACACCCCAGGTGCTATGTATGTTGCACTATAGTGCTGCATCGGGAATACGGACAACCCTATTGATGTTGATTTTTCATTATTGATTATTGTAAAGAAATGGCGACTCCCCCCTTTAGCAGATTAGCTAAATCTTTGCGTAATTTGGGCATAAAAGTTATATTATTGGAAGTAGATGGTTATAGTTCTGGTTAATTTCCATTCAGAATGTCCTACACAGCACCACTCTAGGTAAATATGCTGCCTTGGGACTATTCGCACAACAGACCACTACTGACCATTGTTGCTTCTGTTTTAATAAAAAATGTTTTAAGGTGTTTACTGTTTTTGTTGCGATGTATATATTTATAAGTTATTAAAGTGTTATTTTCCTTCTACTTTTTTGTGAGTGCTATATATTTTTAATGTGACACATAATTGTGAAGACTTTGATGTACAAAAAGGCATCCCTGGAATCTTCCGCTTCAGGCTCGGTCCCACACACCCTCACAGTGAGAATCCCCTCTCCAATCACAATACAGGATGGTTATCAGATTGCAGGAACGCGTGTAGTGTGACGGATCTCATCGGGTGGGGGCCTTGATCTACTGTAACTTCTTTGAAGAGGGGTGATTCTTTACAGTTGAGGACATAAACTACATCTGCAGGGCTAGGTGATAGCCTGGGACGGGCCTGGACAATCGGACACAGAGGAAGAGGAGTGTCAGAGGGTGCGGTAGTGAATAGGTTGAAAGGCAGGTGTCGGGCGGGCACAGGGTGTGATTCTCAGAGAAGAACAGCGCAGATGGGAGGAGGTTTCTAGCCCATACATGAGAAAGAGAGCGGAAGTGACCAGTGCGTGGGGGAGATGCTTGCGAGGGTGCAGACAGTGGGTCTGGTCAAGGCATCTAAAATGGCTGCTGTGCTCGACAAAAGTGTGGCATTGCAAAAAAGGCAAGATGGCGCAGACAATGTTTATCAATAATGATTTATTTATAACAAATAAAATATTTACTTGCAGTGACAAAATGGCGGTCAACACTTCCTGATTTCCATCGAATCGAACGTTAACAGACGTCACGCAGCAAAAAAAAAAACGCTCACGCACAGCCGCTGGAAGACATGTATCAACATATATGAGCCTCCTCAGCCACCCTCAGAAAACAAAAGGGGTCAGGATACGTCTCCCGTACCCCCTTATACCTAGTAATTTAATGAAATCGAAACACAAAATGGCGAATTCACGTTTCACTACCAGTTTGCGATCCGGTTCGCGAACCGAGAAGCGCTTCTACCGCGAAAAATCAGATTTTTATTATTTGCCCCACGGGACCCTTTAATAACCCCAACATCATTCCTAGGGGGTCAAGAGGGGTCTACCTAGCCCCCTTTCATTAAATTCCCCCTTCGTTTTTCTCCTCCTCTTGTCTCTCGATCCTACCGACAGACAAGATGGCGGCCGCACCGGACTGTTTAGAATGTTGACAGACACCGGAGAGCCAATCAGCTTCACTACGCAAAGCTCCGTTATGCGAAAAGTACGCGATCTGGAGCGCTATCTGGGACGCTGTCACAGATATATCTGTTTTTTAAACGTTAATTTCTCAAAATCCACTGGAGCACATATATTGAGACCCAGCAAAGGCACATCGGGCTAACAGTCCCTATAATTTTGCCAAGTTTCGTGCAAATCCCTTCAGCCGTTAGTTTGCGACCCGGTTCGCGAACCGAGAAGCGCTTCTACCGTGAAAAATCAATTTTTTTTTATTCTCCCCACGGGACCCTTTAATAACCCCAACATCATTCCTAGGGGGTCAAGAGGGGTCTACCTTGCCCCCTTTCATTAAATTCCCCCTTCGTTTTTCACCTCTTCTTGTCTCTCGATCCTACCGAGAGACAAGATGGCGGCCGCACCGGACTGTTTAGAATGTTGACAGACACCGGAGAGCCAATCAGCATCGCTTCGCAAAGATCCGTGACGCGAAAAGTACGCGATCTGGAGCGCTATCTGGGACGCTGTCACAGATATATAAATTTTTTAAAACGTTAATTCCTCAAAATCCACTGGAGCACATATATTGAGACCCAGCAAAGGCACATCGGGCTAACAGTTCCTACAATTTTGCCAAGTTTCGTGCAAATCCATTCAGCCGTTCGAGCTAAAAGTGAGGCCAAAAGCCCTATGGAAATTAACACGGGAAAAACGCGTTTTGGGACCCCCCTTTTTTCTCGGCCCCCCCTTGACGAACCCCCCCCAAATTTCAGGGGCTGCTCAGAAACAAAATGTGCCATTTTCCTGAAAATTTCAGCCAATTCCGTCCACAAACGCCAAAGTTATTAGACATAGAATTTTCAAAAGTTCCATAGAGAAATAATCCTAACTATATATACCTACTGGCTATCGCCAGTAGGTAATATATATATATATACATATATATATATATATATATATATATATATATATATATATATATATATATATATATATATATACACACGAGCAAATGTCCCAGGCGGGTTGAGCGGCAAATTAGCTTGTGCTGGCAGCGAGATTTGGGACAGCCTCGCGTTTAATATTTTCGCAATAAGACTTAAATAAAGAAGGTGCCGCACACCAATTGAAAGTGATTACTTCAGTTATGTATTTTCCTGTAGGTTCCCCACCTACGCGTTTCGGACTTTCACGGTCCCTGGTCACGGTTAACAAACATTTGTCCATCATTAGTGTTCATGATTTATACATAAGCCTCCATATAGCTATTTATGATGCAATATGGGCTTTGTGGTGATGAGATCTTGGCTCTGTTCAGAGCTTATCTTTGTGTTTTGGATTACCGGTGTCCGGCAGTTTACACTATCATGGGGATATGCCTGACGCTTTTTTAAATTCATAAGTGTAGTATAAGCATGTGATCATAGCAATCATTAGAAAGATTCACCTTTGCACAATAGTTGCGACTGGTTGATCCATGTGGGGTTTAAATCCAGACTAAGTGTCAATGAGTCAATATTAGCTAAGTGCCTATTTGTGACTCTGGGGCCAATTATTTTACTGATTTGCAATCAATAGTGTCATGTGTCTAAAATCACACTGTGAGTGAAGCTTGATTTTAAATGAATCTGGGTGAATAATTTCTTTAGTTGATGTGTTTAAAAATATGGGAATACATGTATTCTTGAAGTCAGTTAGGCTTTAGGATATGTACTGCTAGAGAATCTTAGGCAGCATGTCTGTCAGGCCTCTTAGTTCCCAAATAGGCTCTATGCTGTGCAATAAAGATCCAGGGTGTGCTGTTAAAATGAAAAAGGAATGTTATGTATTTTTTTTTTTTTTTTTTTTTTTTTTGTGTCCTCATATTTGCCCTTGGAAACCAAACAATAACGATCAGTTTAGAGGGGATTACTGAGACACTGACCCAGATTAACTGAGGGGGACTTTCTTGGATCCTACCGGGGTATCCCGCAGTGCCAAGCATCAACACCTCAATGATCGAATAATGGTACCAACTGGACTAGTGTACTGCTCAATACAACCCAGATTGTGACCGATGTCGCCCTAGTTGGGTATGTATGAAAGGCGAGGATCGAGTAAACGACCCCACAGGCAGCAAAATCATAGGACATGGGGAAAAAAAAAAAAAAAAAAAAAAAAAAAAAAACCCATTACCAATTCAAAAGCAGCCAAAATCTTCTCTTGTGTTGGTTACCTTTCCTAGCCATGTCTAATTTAGACATCTGTAGCATTGCTGCACGCCAATCGGTAAAGAGAGGGGGTGTCTTATCTTTCCACCGTCTGCATATTTCTCTTCTGGCTAGCAGGCAGCTATAGAAGACCAATTTTTTACACATGCCGTCTAACTCTGGTATAATGCCAAAGAAAATTAGCATGGGACTAGGGTTAACATGCGAGCCTATTGCTAACGAGAGAGAAGCACAGATGTCATTCCAAAATAAAGATATAAACGGACACTCAAGAAACATATGGATATCTGATGCTGCTACCAAGCCACATCTAGGGCATGCCACTTGATCATTATTGGGGAACTTTGATAGACGTAGTGGAGAGTAATACACCCTATGCAGAGTAAACAGATGGTTGCGACGGAGCCAAGATGGTTTAACGATCTCACCCAAAATCCTAAATGATTTTATCCATAGGCCCTCCACGTCAATGTCAGATATAAAGGTTTTCCAAAGCGAAAGGGGTAACAGAAACTCACCATCAGTCTCGTCTAGAATAAGATTGTACCAAAATGTAATTTCTTTTTTAAAAGGTGGTTTATCCATCAGGTGGGTTAGAAGATTACTCTCGATACCTATTTTAAACCTACCCCTTCCTTGGCTATAGGCCTGTGACCAACTCTGCATTTGGAGATATTTAAATCGTGAAAAACGAGATCCTATAGTTAGGCTCAACGTCTCCCATGTGAGTAAAGTTCCTTCAACAAATAGATCCCCCCATGATGAAAGTCCGGCTGCCCTAATTGGGAGAGCTAAACTATCTAAGAGCCAAGACGGTGTACCTGGGGAATCCCAAAGGGGGGCCCTACTAGAATAGTAATCCAATTTGAGTGTTCGTCTTAGACTAGCCCATGTTCTAGCCAGGTCCCTTAAAACCTTTAGTTTGACCTTCTTGAAATATTTAGGGTCGCCAAATTTTAATAGAAAGTTCGTCAGCCCGATTTTTTCCCCCCTTAAAAGTGCTGAAAATAACTTCCCACATCCAGCATTATTAGGGGTCTTTAAGAGCATCCTGGTATGTGAGAGTTGGAAGGCCCAGCCATAGAGTTGCAAGTCTGGTGCTGCAAGACCTCCTTTTTCTCGCCGACGTCTAATCTTCTTCCAAGATAGTCTAGGCGTATGACTGTTCCATATAAATCTATTTATTTCAGTTTGAAGTTTGGCAATCAAGGATGAATCAAAAAAAAGAGGGATTGTATTGAATAGGTATGTGATCTTGGGCAAAATGGACATTTTGACGAGGTTAGACCTGCCTATTAGAGAGATGGGGAGAGCAGACCATAATCTCATCGATCTTCGAGCCGCCTTAGCTACTTCAGCAAAGTTTAAGGGGACAATCTTATTGATATCAGTGTAGATGTTTAACCCAAGATATCTGAGGGTAGAGCTGGGCTGTACTCCTACAGTCGGTACAGGATGATTCCAAACCATGATATCAGTTTTGGATGCATTGACTTCGTATCCGGATATAGCCCCGAATTCTTCCGCTATAGATATAACGGTAGGAAAGGACGAGTTCAGCTCGGATGAAAAAATAAGAACATCATCCGCATACAATGCTACTTTCTTCTCCCATCCTTCAAAAATAAAAGGTTTTATATTAAGGTTATCCCGAATTAACTGAGCAAAAGGTTCAATATATAAGTCAAACAAGAGTGGTGAGAGAGGACACCCCTGACGAGTTCCACGCGAGATGTTAAATGGCTCCGTAAGTTCACCGTTAACAAGTAGTGAGGCAGAAGGGCTTTTATATAGTAACTTAATAGCTCGCCTAAAGTTATCACCTAAGTTAAATTTACTCAACACTTCCTCTAGGTAGACCCAGTTTACCCTATCAAAAGCTTTTGTTGCATCAAGGGTAAAGACTGCTAAAGGTAAAGATGCTGATGTGGCCATGTCTATTGCTCCAATAAGGTCGTAGGTCAATTCATAGAGTTGCCTTCCTTTTACAAATCCCTTCTGATTGGCATGTAGGATGTTGTTTGCAACTTCCCCCAATCTATTTGCGAGGACCGATGTAAAGAGTTTATAATCTGTACAAAGAATTGAGATCGGCCTGTATGACCCACAGCTAGTTGTGGGTTTACCGGGTTTTAAAATCAAGGTTATAGAGGCCCTATCCCAGGATGCAGGAGGTAAGGCACCATCGACTAAGATACTATTAAAGAGGTCTGTTAGATGGGCAAGAATTGTAGGGGACAAAAATTTATATATTTCAGAAGGTAGCCCATCGGGACCTGCAGCTTTATTTTTTTTACTTTTAGAGATGGCAAGGTTTACTTCCTCCTGTGTAAAAGGGCGGTTTAAGAAAACCCTTTGTTCTGAATTTAAGGATGGTAGAGATATACCAGTTAGCCAGTCCCTTGCTTGACTAGGTTGTACCCTCTTATCCTCTTGATATATATCCGTAAAGAAACTTTTAAAAGCTCCACTGATTTCCTCATCTGTAGAAAATAGAACTCCATCTTTACAAATAGAACTAACATTATTACGGACCCTATCTGTCTTAGCCTTCCAGGCCAGGAGCTTCCCGGCACCTTCCCCATATTCAAAGTGGGCCAACTTACTAGCCTCCCATCTCTCTAAGACCCGAGCATTTAGAACTGAGGAGAGATCTCCTTTCAAGACCTTTAATTTATCTTGCAGCTCCACTAGTGGGGACCCTAGATTTAGATCGATCTCTTCTTGAAGGCCTGCAATCCCTAATTCAAGCGAGGCTACTGCATCCCTGTAGGTCTTATTTTTATATGAGGATAAGTTGGTTAAATAACCCCTTAACGTGGCTTTAAAGGCATCCCAGGTGATCCCGGGTGAGGCAGTCCCCTGATTAATCACCCAAAAGGACTTAGATTCCTGTATTAATGCTTCTACCATATTGGATGAGGCTAGAATTGATCTATCGAAAGACCAATTTCTTAAAGAGGGCTTAGAAACAGCGTCAAGCTCCAGAAGGATGGCAGTGTGGTCAGAAAGATGAAAAGGTAAATGAGAGATTGATTTTACCTGTTTAACTAAAATATGGCTAATCAATATAAAATCTATCCGAGACTGGTGGTGAAATTTAAAGTTCTTAAATGTCACCCCCCTTTGAGACCCATGGAGTTTCCTCCAAATATCTATGTAATTCAATGCTTTCATGTTATTTAATAAATACATCCTAGTTTTGGATAGGGATTTAGCCCTATTGGAGGGTGACTTGTCCAATACTGGGTCCAATACTATGTTATAATCGCCAGCCAAAATAACAGGTTCTGGGAATAGGTACAAGTGAGAAAAAAGTGTGGTTAAAACAGATGGATCGTCCTGGTTAGGGCCATAATACCCTACTATCGTGAATGCTGAGCCCAAAGCAATAACAGAGGCTATTGCCCATCTGCCATAAGGGTCTACCTGTTTAGAAATTAACCTTGCCTTGATAGATTTTTTAAAAAGAATGGCCACCCCCCTAATGTGTGAAGTTTGTGAAGTAATGACCCCAAAGTCTATCCATTTGTTCTTACAGAGCAGATTTTGCATTTCAATCTCTGCCAAGTGTGTCTCCTGGAGCACTAATACTTGTGCAACCGAATCTCGTAAATATTGCATGATAATGTTCCTTCTTGGGGTAGTGCGGAGACCATTAGTGTTCCAGGATAAAATGCGTATATTATGCATTATACTGAAACTGAATTACCAGAACCAGGGGCCAATACTGCCAATCTTTGAATACTAAATTGTGCATATTCATAACTTTCCCCTCCAAGAACTGTTTTAAAGGACATTTAAGAGGACAATTTTTGCTTTTTCCCCGCCCCCTACCACCCCTCCCCCCCCAGACCCCCCACCCGTGGGAAACCCCTACTCTATCTATCTGGATAACCAGAGAGATAGCACCCTGCTATGAACCCCCGCCACCATCGTAAAAGTACCAAAATTTGGAGGGAAGACCTAAGGAGATCAAAAGGTGGGAAAGGGAATCATGAATAAATATAATATTATTTCCCAGTTTGAGAAGAACCTTTTGACAGGAGATAGAAGTTTTTTTTTTAATTTTTCCTCCTTTCCTTTCTTCTTACCCCCATTTTTATTTTTATTTTTTTATTTTCTCTTTATCTTTTTTTTTTCCCTCCTTTTTTTTTCTTTTTCTTCTTTTTACACGTATGCTTTTCACTGTATACTATATACCTCCCATAGTATTATATTATTGTGTATTATTTTGTATTTGGAGTGTTTAGACTCCTTATCTCAATACAAGGAATAGAAACTTAAACCCTTTAAAAAATAATCTAAGCAAGCCTCAAAGACTCGACTGAGATCAGACTGAGATCAGACAAGGGAAAAAAAAAAAAATAAATAAATAAAAAAGTAACTAGTATATACAGAGAAGCAGATAGTATAAGAAAGTAGACCGAAACTACTTAGGAGACTCCGACCTTCTACCCATACTTAAGAGAAATTCATCTGCGGCCTGCACTGATCTTATATTGTGCATTGTGTTTTTGTACATTACTCTTAGAGCCGCAGGGAAGACCAGCTGGGCTACGGCCCCCTGACTCCTGAACGCTTCCAACCTCTTACCCAGCTCCCACTGCCTATCCAGCGTTATCCTAGACAGGTCTGATCTGATCTGAAAGTTGAACCCCTTAGCATTAACCACCTTCTGTTTCAATGCTGTATTCAGAATGGTTTCTTTAAGAGAGTAGGTAAGAAAGTTGACCAAAACTTTTCTAGGTTTGGTTCTCTGAGGATTCTTTCGAAAAGGCTCTCTATGAATGCGCTGGATATCCAGAGCTATTTCCTGCTCAGAGAAGTCCAGTCTTAACGCTTCTTTTAACAGGGAAACCACGAATTGTTTGATGTCAGAGCCCTCTTTCTCCTCGGGAATATTCAGAATTCGTAGATTGTTCCTCCGAGCGTGATTTTCCAAAGTCTCCATCCTATCGGACAAACTCTGGTTTTCCTGTCTGAGGTTTGTTATTTCAGCTTTTGTGGCGTTCAGGTTAATATTTACTTCCGTGACAGAATCTTCAAGTGTTTCCGTTCTAGTGGTAAGATCCCCTAGCTTACTGTCCAGTGATTGACAGTAACATCGGATATCGGCTTGATTGGATGCGGAAGTCTCAAACCCCTTTTTAATATCTGCCGCCAGAGATGTAAACATTGTCTGGAAAGAGGCCTGCAGTGTGGACACAAGATCACTATTCAAGGCCTGGGTGGTATCCTGGAAAGAGCTAGGATCTTCCTGGTTCCTAGTAGAGGCCTTAGGACCAGTTTCTAGAAGGATTGACTGCAGGCTTAGCCCTGCTGCTATGCTCGGAGGGGCAAGCGGTAGTGGTGGAGCTAAGGGATTGAACAGAACCAGTGAAGACACAGAAGGCACTGAGGGCATAACTTGCTCCAAATTAGAGGGGATCTGACAATCGACTAGCCCCACTTGACTAACCTCTCCTAATGTAGGGGAGAGAAGTTGATCGTCGTTGGTTTCCATGCCCTTATCAGTGTTATTATGGATAACCATATTGCTGTTTGTAGGGGTGTTTGTACTCGCTGCGCCCTCCAAATCCTCCATATCCGCAATAGGGGAACCTAACACCAATTTAGCCGCTCTCCGAATTTCAAAAGCAGTATCGCCTTCGTTTCCTAACCGCAGTACTTGGGGAACCACTTTAAAGTAGGAACGCAGTGAGGGGGTTATTTTGGAGGTGGAGACCAAGGTCTTTGATTTAGTTTTGGCTATTTTGGCTGTTTTAGGGGTAAATGAACGCTTTGCCTTAACCTGACCTGTTAAGTATGTTGATAGTTTTTTATTCTCAATTCCAGCTGTATTCGTGACAGTAACAGTGTCAGCGTCAGCGTCAAGTCCCTTTAACCCTGAACCGCTCACACCATCAATTGTGCAGTCCAGATCCTCAACTTCAATAATAGTGGTGGCTGTAATAACTTCAGAGGCGGGGGGAGTATCTTTTGGTACTAAGGTTTGGGGAATAGGTGATTTACATGTTTCATTTGAAATAATGGAGGCACATTTCTTCCTTAAAGCTGCTTTCTCCTTTCCTTTCCCCCTCCCTTTGCCCCCCCTGCCCCCTCTGGTGGTTTCCTTCGTGTTAGCTGTTACCCCTTCAAAAAACAAGGTAGCTGGATTACACCCACTGGCCCCTTCCCCACCGTTACCAGCGATACCTCTGACACCTTTTTTGCAGCGCCGGCTGTATTGCGTGTGCTGTGGATTCCGCTTTACTTGATGAAAATCCTCGTCCAGATTCTCCCCTTCGCGTTGGTCAGCCTGCTCCCAAGACGCTACCATGGAAGCATGTTGCCTCGGCAGAGTGTCGCGTACTCGACGACCTCTTCTGAGCTCCAGGGCGGCTCTGATCCAAATCAACCCCCCCGCCAGCAAATGCGGGGGTCCCTGCACCGGCTGCCCGGAGTCACCTGCCGGGATCGAAGATTGTATTGCCGCTACAGTGGAACGTCTTACACCGGTCCGCTCCGCTGCCGCTGCTAGGGGAGCTGCTGCACTAGTCTCCTCCCCCAGGCACATAGGCTGTGAAGGAATGGCGGAGAAACACCTCCGCTGTTGGAAAACTGCAGAACCTGAAAAACCTGCAAAAACGAATGGCCACCTCGGAGAGAGAAAAAAAAAGCAGAGAACACCAGCTGATCAGACCGCGCTGTCGGCAGTTCAGCTTCAGCGGTAAGGTCTAACCCTCGGGATCATTGCTTACGACGGGAGTCCAAAAGCAGAGAGCTGCCGCGGCTCAACCTGCCGCCGCCATGTTTCCCCCGAAACAAGGAATGTTATGTATTGCTTATATATATATATATATATAATTGATAGAGCCCAGAAACTAAAATTCTTTATAAATGATGACTCAATCCACTATCACACTTACTAATCAATACCAGGCCCATAAACATATGGTCTTGAAAGAAAATGGTGACAATGACTAAGTTTAGTTTTCTTTAAGTTAAGGTTTATTTTTGGCATAAGGCTGAAGACATTGTGTTAGTTTTCTTTAAGTTGAGGTTTATTTTTGGCATAAGGCTGAAGAAATTATGTTAGGGTGACACAAGGTCGAAGAAATTGTGTTAGCTGGAAACACTTTTATGTAAGACGCAATGTCGAAGAAAACATGTTTTAGAACTTTGAAAAAAAAAAAAAAAAAAAAAAAAGAGGGGGTATATATTATGTACTAATTTTTCAAAAATTTTCAAAAATTTACTTTTTGTTTTTTGTTTTGTTTTATAATACTCAGATTAATATTTGTTTTGTTGGTGCAATTCAAAATGTAGTTACGCAATTTAAAATTTAGTTACCTAAATTCATTGGGGGTTGGGGATTCAAAGGTGGAAAGGATTCAACTTAGCTGAATAAAGAAAGGGTAAAGGATACAGAATCAGTAAGATGTAAGACTCAATACTAATTATGAGATAGATGAAATTAGAGCTTAAATACTAATCCAGAGTAAGTCTGAAACATGTTCAATAGATACAATTTTTAATTAAAATTTTTGGGTGTTGTTTGGTGATTTTAATATCACCAGATGAGGGAGTTGATAAAGCGGGCTGCAGAAAATATTTTATTCTGGCTTGTGGATTCAATTCCCCATAACATTAACTGATTAATTAATGCACTGTTGCATGATTTATTTTATTAATCCAACCTAGATTAAGTTTGCACCACACATGAACACGCGGGAAACTAATTAAATGTGCTCTTGTTGCACTTGCAAGTCTGTTTTTGTAACACATTATTAATATTGTCCTGTTTGTTATGTCTGTCCTATTGTCTTTGTCATTATTAATATGCAGCTGATCATTCATGGCATGTGCCTTTATATGTGCTTACATGTATGTCCTATGTTGTGTTTGTCTGTCTGTGTATTATTTAATCATCTTTTTACTCTTTCAGAAACATAAAGCTGGATTACATGAAGAATGGTAGTTATTATATGTGTTGCTTTATTTGTTTGCTTTTGCTAAATGTCTTTTATTAGTGGGTTAATTAATAATTAGCAAGGGCTGGGTGGTACAGAAGGGTTTGTTTTACCTGAATTAATTATTCTTTTGTGTTTGTTTAAATAATAGTTTTCTGAAAAAGTGATGCAACCTGAAAGTGGCGCAGTGACGCAATCTGAAGCAGCGCAGAAAAGGCCTGCTGATATTAAAACCCACATGAGACAATTTATTCTGAAGTGGAGGAAAAGCCTTTTATTTTGAAAGCTTCAAAAAATGAACTGCTAAAGTCAACTCTGTGGAGTGGGTTTGGATGTGCCACGAAAGTTCAGAACAGTTTGGCTCAAGGCTAAAAGGAAGAGACGTGACAAGATTTCATATTGCTTGAACATTTTTGCTACAAATTGTAGCGGACTAAGGAACTGTTGCCAGGATTCTGTGCATGGACAATGACTTTGTGTAAAGCCTGGTCTCGTGGTGGAAGATGTCACAGTTTACTGTGGCGTGAGGTGATTCAGCCAATGGAGAGCCAGAATTCAGCTGTTGGAATGTGAAAAATAGATAGCTCAGCTTATTTTAGAGTATAAGAATAGGCGTTAGCTGCAAACTTTTGGCTTACGCTCTTGATTCCAGAAGGACGTGTTCTGCTGTCCGATGATTACACGTAAGAAATGTAACTTTTAAGACTTTGTTTTCAGGCGATGAGGGTAGCGACTGAGAGATAGTTAGGTTTTGGAAATGCTCTTCCTTTTCACTTATTTCTGCTAATTAATAATGTTATCTTGAAATAAGCTCTCTTTATAAAATGCTGAATAAAACTTATATGACTTTTTCTAATGCTTGCTTAATAAAGTTCCAAACCTAAGTTTTCTTAAATATGTTTAAATAAACTTTTAAAATGACAAGCTGGTCTTGTTTATTGTAGATAGTTTATTGCATAAAGTCTTAAATAACATATGATCCATTCACCTCACTCACTATGTTTATGGGCCTGGTATTGATTAGTAAGTGTGATAGTGGATTGAGTCATCATTTATAAAGAATTTTAGTTTCTGGGCTCTATCACTATAT